>NW_027170031.1:12500-147500 GCF_036898095.1 Palaemon carinicauda | reverse complement strand
TTTGGTATTGGTTATTATACCTAAGGTATGAATAGGCCCAGGTTACCGAAATGTCTGGTATGGTCCCATGTTTAGTATGGGGTCACGTGACCTATAAGTGGCTTGTATAGCTTTTTAATACTTGGGAATTTAAGTAGATATATAATTAATATATTTATGTATTATAAGGATTCTATATATCTGGTTTGGATCATTGAAAATTAGTTGAAAATAGAAATTAGCTCAAAATTAGGTTAAGCGGACTTGGGCTAATCAGTAGAAAATGGGGTTATCCCGTTTTCTATGCTAAGGTAAAATTTATATTCTTTAATAAGAATTAATTTTCATTATTATTGCTAAGAGATTCACCAGTTGAAAAGACGATAGTTTTTAGAATGATTTATTCTTAATTTATTCTCATTTTCCTTATTTCCTTTCCTCACTGGGCTATTTTTCCCTATTGGAGCCCTTGGGCTTATAGCATCTTGCTTTTCCAACTAGGGTTGTAGCTTGGCTAGTAATAATAATATGGCGTCGGACCTAACCTGACTTGATTTACGATGTCTTCAATAGCTGTTTTGTGTGGGGTAGTTTGACGCTCATGTTTCTTGCATAAATAGTTTACGTTTTCCTGGTATTATTTTACTGTATTACAGGGCAATGTAACCTAAGAAAAAATACTTTTTCTTATAGAAAAAAATACTCTTCGAAAATACTTTTTTTTCCGTCGCAAATGAATACTGTATATAGTTTCAGAATAAATAAATATATATATATATATATATATATATATATATATATATATATATATATATATATATATATATAAATATATTATATATCTATGTCCTACGATAATGGGGGACCCCCAGTGGGAACTCGGGGTTTTGGGTGGGGAAAACATACTGGGGAAACGATATATAAACGTAAAGCAAACCTTTTCTTTTCGATACATTACCTTCTTGCATGTATAATAAACTGAGGAAAAGACAAAACAGTATAACTGGTTAAACTTTGGAGGCGCCGTTGCAAAGGCTATGTCTCGTGAAAAAATACGGTAACCAGAGCTGCCAACGTGTGATGTAGATCAAATGGTAACGTAACATGCTAACGTTACAGTGTTTTTCATTTAATTTTTCTCATTCTACTTGCCGGCTGTAGACGCTCTTGTTCGTTTGTTCGTACATAGCAAGTTTCGACCTTCTGCGCAAAAACCCCGCCTTCCTTCGCAGAGACTTTTCCTTCACCAATAGGATTTCTTCTTCTCTAATCGTGAAATATAATTAATCGTCTTTTCCACCAGCTCTGTTCAAGTCTATTACTTGATCCAGTTCAACTATATCATTCCTTTTATGTAATACCCTCGTATACATATTACGATTAACCCTAGTATTACATGTTTTATTTTCCGATACCTTATAAAATCACCGTTTTATATACCCATCGAATATTATTTATCATGCATTCCATTTTATCTTCATATATTACTTATATATATTTTGTTATTACCTTGTCACTCCCAGATTTCACATAAATACTTGCTCTGGACAAGTTTCCCATTCTGTTCATTCATGATTACTCTCTAGACTCCGTTGCTTTTCCGTTGACCAATCACGAACCCATACTTATCTAAAGTTTGCACCGGGGGTTTAATATTTCCCTACCCCCACCTTCCAACAAACCCTTTTCCGTGGAAACCTTTGCCCAATTCAGGTCTTTGTTAGTTCAGGTGACGTCTTTTTGCGTATCTTACGATCGAAGTTTTAGAAAATTTTAACTTCAGTAATCCGTACATGAAACTATTTTGGTGTATTCTAATGTTGGTAATTTTCTTAAATTTCGTAATTTAATATACCAACTTTTACAATGTTCCAAGACAGTGTTTCAAGTGCTGTACTAAACTAAGGCAAAGCAGTTAAGACACCACAGACTCGGTCACAACACCCCCGTGACCCACAAGTTATGTCGTCACGATCATAAGTCATTAATTTCTTAAACTTTAATGTGTTAGTTTTACTATATTTTGTTAGAGTGCGAAGCTCAACATTACTGCTTGCCAGTGCATACGAGGTTGATGTTTTATTTTCCTGTGATCGTAAGCGAGGAACAAGCACCATTATATTTAACGTTGCTAATGTTAGCGTGCGCAGCTCAACATTACTGCTTGCCAGTACATACGAGCTTGATGATTTATTTTCATACGAGTGAAGCGAGCCAGTGGCGGAACAAGATCCATTATATGTAATGTTATCGTAACAGTGCTAATGTTATCGTAGCGTGAGTGAAGTGATACGTATTAACTATATACTGTATATAACAAACGGCATTATATTGGGGGTGTGACCTGGGAACCCCTATATTAGGTTAGGTGGGTTTGTTAGGTTCTGTATCCTTTCTATACTTTTTTATATAGTGTAAAGGTTATTCTAATAGCCAGGTGTTCTCCATCATGAGGCTCAGTACTACGCAGTACTCTAGAAGTTTTATTCCAGCTGTTACCAAGTTATGGAATGATCTTCCTAATCAGGTAGTTGAATTAGTAGAACTTAAAAAGTTCAAAGTTGGAGCAAATTTTTTATGTTGACCAGGCTGACATGAGTCTTTTTATAGTTTATATATGACATATCTGTTTTTTCTCTTCATTTATTTATTTCCTTATTTCCTTTCCTCACTGGGCTAATTTTCCCTGTTGGAGCCCCTGGGCTTATAGCATCTTGCTTTTCCAACTAGGGTTGTAGCTTGGATAGTAATAATATGGAAAATTCTTTAAAATACACATGATATATTACCGTAGCATTGCTACCGTTAGCAATGCCTTTGTAACATTGTTAACACTGTGTATCATTGGTAACGTTGCTTATTTTAACATACCTAGTACATACGTAAGTTTTGTGACCTGGGAACTCCTAGGTTAGGTTAGGTGGGTTTGTTAGGTTCTGTACCCTTTTTGAACTTTTTATGTATTGTGTAAAACTTATATGGAAAAATTATTTAAAATACGTATGGAAATATCTAGCATTACTATCTCTAGTAATGTCACCGCACCATTGGTAACGCTGTTTATCATTCGTATTGTGACCAATTGTACCGTTCTCAGTAAATACCTGAGGTTGTGACCTGTCAACTACTAGATCAGGTTGGTTTGTTAGGTTCTGTACCCTTTTTGTACTTTTTATATATTGTGTAACCGGTAATATTATCGTAACAATCTCAGACATCATTGGTAACACTGTGTATCATTGGTAACGTTGCTAATGTTATCGTTCGCTGTACATTCGTGAGTGAAGTGACACCGTTGAACAAGTGCTTATATTTAAATATTTTAACACATATGTGACAACAGTAATTACATTTTGCCATTTTAACAGAAAATATGTGTTTTCCTGTAGAAAATAACATGATTTAACCGGTTTTCACTTTCATTTCATCCTTAACAGCAACCAATTCGCAACTTGAAGTTAGTCGAATTGGTTGATCTGTTTGTTTGCGGTTGACATAAAGGTCAAATTCTGTTAAATCACGTTATTTACTATAGGAAAACATTTTCTGTTCGAAATCACACCCTGTAATACAATACAACTTTACCGAAATTTGTTGAACATAGAAATTGTTATAGTATAGTTCAGTGCTAACGAGTAGAAAATGGGTTTATACCGTTTTCTTTGCCAAGGCAATTTTTTTTTTTTTTTTTTTTGGTTTCAAATGAATGATCGTTTATGTTATTGCAAAGAGATTCACCAGCCAAAAACATCGATAGTCTCGGGTATCAGACCTAACATATCCTAACCTAACTTTTACCATATCTTCAATAGCTGGTTTGGGGGTAGTTTGACGACATGTTCCTTCATATAATAGTTTTTAAGATGCAATGCACAGATGTCCATTTTCTGTAAATAATTGGAATTAATTATAGAAGTGTCATGAAATGTTGAAAAGATAGAATTATGAACTGTAATAGAGTAGTGTAGAGGTGGTTGAGTAATCGGAGGTTTGTCTGCTAAAATACTTGGCTGCTCGGCTTACACCCAGAGCATGATGCTCATCTCTTGTCAGTACAGAGGCGAGCCAGGTGTTGAGTTACTCATGAATGGCAGAGGCAGGGGATGGTGGCATTGCCCTAGCAAGCCGGGCAATGCCCTAGAGACTTGACTATAAATACATATGATCAGTACATAGGATCAGGGAAGGCCCGGTAAGGGATGCTGATGCCTCAGTAGGTGGACCTATAGGCACCCCCAAATCCCCCAACCTTAGTTCGCAAGGATAGTGAGGTTGCGGCTACTAAAGGAACTAACGAGTTTGAGCGGGACTCGAACCCCAGTCAGCAACGTAACCAAATAAGGCTAACACAATCCTAATAAAAGCAAGGTTGATATATAGTTTAATTGCTAGCAAAAATGAAATTCGCTATCAGGAATGGGCGAGTGCTGGCTAGCTTGTTGTCCTTCTCTGTATGTTTAATGTGGGCTGGGTCATAAGAACTTACGTATTGGTCGATTTAAATGTAAGGTATGTTTTTTACTCCAGGTCCATTGTTTACCTTTGAAAGACTGAAGGGGACTTCTTGTGCATGCGTTTTTTTCCATGTATTGCGGAGCCTTCTGTGCATTTATAATGACATATCTGTCAGGTGTTTTTTTTTTTAAACCAATTAGCAGCTTATAAGTAGTTCTTCATAAGTTCATGTATGTTCTTTTACAACACCTATCCCCACTGTTTTTCCATATGCCAAGGTTGTTGTCTGAGGGAGTGGGAGATACATTCCCTCTTTTTCAGAGAAAATAAAGGGGCATATGAGTTCCTATAGAACCATGGAGTCATCCCTAAAGAGATTCAATGCCCTTCCTGCCAGCAGCCATGTGTCTTTAGATCTCAAGTTAATCAGTGGGCTTGTAATCGATCAGTCAAGGTTGCTAAGAAGGGAAAGCATCATGCATGCGGTTTTTCCGTAACCTCATTTAAGGGCACTTTCTTGGAAGAGGCTCACGTTCAAGCATGGGAAATACTGCTGTTCGTAAATTATTTCCTTGAAAGGGCCTCTTCGCACGGCGTTGTCACCTATAACCTTGGCTGGACATTACAAACTTTGGTTAACTGGAGGTCTTATTGTTCGGAAGTCGCGAAAAATTACTGCCAGAACTTGCCGGCTATTGGAGGGCCTGGCAGTGTCGTCGAAGTGGATGAATTCAAGTGTGGGAGGTCGAAATATAACAGAGGTAGGCTTTTGTCTGGTGTGTTTGATTGATTGATTTAAAGTTTTTTGTGTGGTGTGTGGGTGTTCGTTGGCATGGAGTGGTAGAGCAAAAAAAATTTTTTGATCCCTTTGGTGGACCAACAGTGATTCATTTTATTCAATATTTATCTCGTTATATTTTTATCTGTCAGGTGAAAATTATTATATTACGTATTTTAATGTTCAGTTTCGTTTTTTCAATATTTAGCAAACTAAAGTGTGCTTATTTTTCCAGCAGCATAAGAGGTTTAATTCCCTGCTTCAAGCTGCCAAACTGTACCCCCACTCATCTACGTTTACGACAGGGTCAGTGACAGTTCTTTCTTTGTCAACGGAAGACCCACAGGCTTCGACCTCCCAAACTTAAGGTAAGGATTTATTTGTGAATTATGATTTCACTTTAGTTTGTGACCTGGGAAGGGGGTTGGGGGGCTTGCCCCCAGCTAGGGGTTGTGACTTGGGAAGGGGGTCCAGGGCTTGCCCCGGCTAGGGGTTGCGACCTGGGAACTACTAAGTTAGGTTAGATGGGTTTGTTATGTTCTGTACCCTTTTACAAATCTCAAATGTGTTAAATAATCATAGTTTGCATATGTTCAGCCACTTACATGATCCATATATATTTTCCAACTGGTTATGTTGTTCTTATTTTGCATTCCTGACCATTATTATTGCTGTAAATCTCTCGTTTATGACCTTCCCCCACCCTTAAAACCCCAGTATCGTACTGGGGCCGCCCATAATTGTCTATATAATGGGGTCCAAAAACTCATGAATGGGTGGTTTGCCCCAACAATCAAAGTATGAAATGCATAAAACACAAGAAAAATATATGGATCATGTATTTGACTAGAAATTAAAGTATCTTATATTTACTGGTGGACCTATAGGCGCCACCAAATCCCCCAACCTTAGGTCGCAAGGATGGTGAGGTTGCAGCTACCAAAGGAACTAAGGAGTTTGAGCGGGACTCAAACCCCAGTCAGCAACGTTACCAAATTGGCTACCACAATCCTAAAAAAAGCAAGGTTGATATATGTTAGTTTATTGCTAGCAAAAATGAAATTCGCTATAAGAAATGGACGAGTGCTGGCTAGCTTGTTGTCCTTCTCTGTATGTTTAATGTGGGCTGGGTCATAATAGCTTACGTATCGGTCGATTGAAATGTGAAGTATGTTTTTTACTCTTTAGTCCATTGTTTGCATTTGAGAGACTGAAGGGGACTTACTGTACACACGTTTTATTTTTCCATGGAATGCGGAGCTTTCTGTGCATTTACAATGACATATGTCAGGTGGTTTTTTAAAACTAATTAACAGCTTACAAGTAGTTCTTCATGAGTTCCCGTATGTTGTTTTACAACACCTATCCCCACCCGCTTTTCTCTTTAGTTTCATCATGGCTTCCGTTTGCCTCATCATGGCTTCCGTTTGCCAAGGTTTTTGTCTGAGGGAGTGGGAGATACATTCCCTCTTTTTCAGAGAAAATGAAGGGGCATATGAGTTCCTATAGAACCATGGAATCATCCCTTCAGACATTCAATGCCCTTCCTGCCAACAGCCATGTGTCTTTAGATCTCAAGTTAATCAGTGGGCTTGTAATCGATCAGTCAAGGTTGCTAAGAAGGGAAAGCGTCTTGCATGGGGTTTTTCCGTAACCGCATTTAAGGGCACTTTCTTGGAAAAGGCTCATGTTCGAGCATGGGAAATACTGCTGTTCGTGAATCATTTCCTTGAAAGGGCCTTTTCGCACGATGATGTCACCTATAACCTTGGCTGGACATTACAAACTTCGCTTAACTGGATGTCTTATTGTTCGGAAGTCGCGGAAAATTACTGCCAGAACTTGCCGGGTATTGGTGGGCCTGGCAGTGTCGTCGAAGTGGATGAATTCAAGTGTGGGAGGTCGAAATATAACAGAGGTAGGCTTTTGTCTGGTGTGTTTGATTGATTGATTGATTTAAAGTTTTTTGTGTGGTGTGTGGGTGTTCGTTGGCATGGAGTGGTAGAGCAAAAAAAATTTTTTGATCCCTTTGGTGGACCAACAGTGATTCATTTTATTCAATATTTATCTCGTTATGTCTTTATCTGCCAGGTAAAAATTATTATACGTATTTTAATGTTTTGTTTTTTCAATAATTAGCAAACTAAAGTGTGCTTATTTTTCCAGCAGCACAAGAGGTCTAATTCCCTGCTTCAAGCCGCCAAACTGTACCCCCACCCATCTACGTTTACGACAGGGTCAGTGACAGTTCGTCTTTTGTCAACGGAAGACCCACAGGCTTCGACCTCCCAAACTTAAGGTAAGGATTTATTGGTGAATTGTGATTTTGCTTTCGTTTGTGACCTGGTAAGGGGGTCGTGGGTCTTGCCCCGGGCTAGGGGTTGCTACCTGGGAACTACTAAGTTAGGTTAGGTGGGTTTGTTAGGGCCTGTACCCTTTTACAAATGTCAAATGTGTTAAATAATCATAGTTGGCCTATGTTCAGCCACTTACATGATCCATATATTTTTCCAACTTGTTATGTTGTTCTTATTTTGCATTTCTGACCATTATTATTGCTGTAAATCTCTCGTTTGTGACATTCCCCCACCCTTAAAACCCTGCCCATAATTGTCTTTGTGACCTGCCAGAAGATGTGTGGTTTTAGCACACAAACCTCCACTATCTGTGCTTGCAAGAAGATTGAGTCTCCTACTCTAGTGGAGGGTTAGAGTAGGAACAAAAGGAGAAAAATATCTCCGGGTGGGATGTTTCAATATCACCTAGTGGGAAGGAAGAGGTTTGCCTTCGTGGAATGCTAGTGTTTTACAAACACCAACTTCATTCCTCAACCACATTTATTCCTCCCATTTTATAGGACCATGTGGTTTGACTCAAGGTGTAACAACTAGCTCTTATGGATGGATTTCAAAATGCATACTACAAACAAGGTCGTCGTTGAAGTTATCGAAGTTGATGTTATCTTCATATTGAAGTCTTAGTATTGCATTCGTCAAAGTCATCGTCATTGAGTTCGTCTAAGTCTTCGTCGTTATTATCAGAGTCGTCTTCATATGTAATTTTTGCATGAAGAATTTATATCTTTCAGGAAATCTTATAATTTTTTTTTTTTACCTTTTTTTTCAGAACTTAATCCGGAAACGTTAATCTTCCTAATTGTTTTAGCTACCACCACTTGTTTTTTTAATTTATTAAACTTTATATAAGAAATATGTGTTACTTCTCATTTCAGACTATGATCTACTGTACATGGTGATCCCAGCATCATTGCATGTTGGAAAGGATATTTTATGAAGGTTTTCGCCATCACTCAACTTATTCCATTCGGAACATCGGGAAACGCCTGTAAGCTACTCCCCGTTCCCACTCTTTTTAACCTTGGGATTTAGGTCGGGAATCCTCGGCCTGAAGGACAAGACTCCTGAGGAACGTGAGAAACGAACGTAATGGAACCCTGACCTAAGGTTATCATGCAAGGGATTAACCGGTTGCAGACGCACCGTGAGGTATTAGGAGTACCTGCGATAAACTCTCCCAGAAGACATTGCAGAATCTTGCAATTAGTGTTCCAGAGCTCTTGGAAGGTTTTAAGAAAAGGGCTATCTATAAAATAAAGAATAGGGAGTTTTAACCCAAATATTGTGTTGAAGGCTGATTTATATATTAGCCTGTTCTATAATGCTGGTATTCTTTAGTCTTTCTTTGGAGGACTTTATTCGGAAGAAAATGTTCTTCATAATTGTGTTATACTGTAGTTAATTTACTATTTTTTCTTTCAGAGTATTATCTACAAAATGATAGAAATGAAAGCATTATTTTGTAAAGGATCATTTGTTCCGATATGGTATACTTTAATGCACTGCATACTTAGGAGGTCCTGGAATCTCCTAGTCTTGACTAGAAAAATTCAAACTATCATGTGATCTGCTAGAAGATGTCTTGATTCAAGCACAACAATTGCCGCTATGATGTGACCTGCCAGAAGATGTGTGGTTTTAGCACACAAACTCCACTATCTGTGCTTGCAAGAAGATGAGTCTCCTACTCTAGTGGAGGGTTAGAGTAGGAACAAAAGGAGAAAAATATCTCGGGCAGGGATATTTCAATATCACCTAGTGGGAAGGAAGAGGTTTGCCTTCGTGGAATGCTAGTGTTTTACAAACGCCAACATCATAACTCAACCACATTTATTCCTCCCATTTTATAGGACCATGTGGTTTGACTCAAGGTGTAACAACTAGCTCTTATGGATGGATTTCAAAATGCATACTACAAACAAGGTCGTCGTTGAAGTTATCGAAGTTGATGTCATCTTCATATTGAAGTCTTAGTATTGCATTCGTCAAAGTCATCGTCATTGAGTTCGTCTAAGTCTTCGTCGTTATTATCAGAGTCGTCTTCATATGTAATTTTTGCATGAAGAATTTATATCTTTTTCAGGAAATCTTATAATTTTTTTTTTACCTTTTTTTTCAGAACTTAATCCGTAAAAATTGAATCTTAATTGTGTTTTAGCTACCATCACTTATTTTTCTAATTTATTAAAGTTTATATAAGAAATATGTGTTACTTCTCATTTCAGACTATGATCTACTTTACATGGTGATCCCAGCATCATCGCATGTTGGAAAGGATATTTTATGAAGGTTTTCGCCATCACTCACCTTATTCCGTTCGGAACATCGGGAAACGCCTGTAAGCTACTCCCTGTTCCCACTCTTTTTAACCTTGGGATTTAGGTCGGGAATCCTCGCCAGGAAGGACAAGACTCCTGAGGAACGTGAGAAACGAACGTAATGGAACCCTGAACTAAGGTTATCATGCAATTGATTAACCGGTTGCAGACGTACCGTGAGGTATTAGGAGTACCTGCGATAAACTCTCCCAGAAGACATTGCAGAATCTTGCAATTAGTGTTCCAGAGCTCTTGGAAGGTTTTAAGAAAAGGGCTATCTATGAAATAAAGAATAGGGAGTTTTAACCCAAATATTTTCCACTGCATTCTTAGGAGGTCCTGGAATCTCCCAGTCATGACTAGAAAAATGTAAACTTATCATGTGATCTGCTAGAAGATGTCTTGATTCAAGCACAACAATTGCCGCTATGATGTGACCTGCCAGAAGATGTGTGGTTTTAGCACACAAACTCCACTATCTGTGCTTGCAAGAAGATGAGTCTCCTACTCTAGTGGAGGGTTAGAGTAGGAACAAAAGGAGAAAAATATCTCCGGGTGGGATGTTTCAATATCACCTAGTGGGAAGGAAGAGGTTTGCCTTCGTGGAATGCTAGTGTTTTACAAACACCAACTTCATTCCTCAACCACATTTATTCCTCCCAAGGTCGTCGTTGATGTTATCATATTTGAGGTCTTAGTTGTCATCAAATTCTTCAAAGTCTTCGTCGTCACCAGAGTCCTCTACATATGTAATTTTTGCTTGTAGAATTTATATCTTTTTCAGGAAATCTTATATTTTTTTTTACATTTTTTTTCAGAACTTAATCCAGAAAAATTTAATTGTGTTCTAGCTACCACCATTTTGTTTTTTAATAAATTAAAGTTATTTTATAGAAATATTTATTTTTTCTCATTTCAGAGTACGATCTACGGTACATGGTGATCCCTACGTCATTGCTTGTTAACCTAAACTGACTGGAACAAATTTCTTTTCTCTTTTTCTGTTTCAGGTGAGCCTGCCTGTGAGGTCCAACCACGCCACTTTGTCCAGGGCTTGACGGGCGCCGGTGCGGCACCTTCAGGTCCTCGGAGGAGACTGATCCTGCACACACTGCACACACTCTGTCCTTTGTACTGAAGTCACTCGTGTTCGAAGGAATCTCCTTGGTAGTGTGTGTCGGGAGTGGTTGTCCTAGCAGTGTGTGAGGTTTGGTATGCGTAAGTAGTAGTTTAAAAGGGATTCCTCCCCTTCGGGGTCAGCCTGGAAGGGGAAGAAGTTGAGTATGAGTGGCGCCCTGGTAACGCTGGGATAACCTCGTTTGGGGTCTCCTCCCATTGTCTCCCCTAGAGAGGCAGTGAGGGAGCCCTCCACGGGGAAGTCCCTCTCAGACGACGCTGTTTGTCTGCTGTGGCCCTCCTTTGGGTTGATGCGTTCCCCGTCAAAGGAGAAGCTACTGGAGGTTTTGCGTCTTGGTCCTCTTCCGCTCTATCTTAATAGGTCCGCTAACGTACCTATTAGTCCAGACCTTCCTTCACGTCCGAAGGAACGTGTTCCTCTACCCCAGAGGTTATCATCTATGTCGACTGGAGCTGCTGTAGTTCCCCCCAGCCACCCTCGAGTGGGTAAGCAGGGTTGCCACCTCGCAGTTGAAATCTAATGGCTACCTTCCAGCTATGCTGAAAGATAATACACATAAATAACTCCAGGTCTGTATTAGTTAGGGAAAAATACAAATTATCTATGAATTTGTCATTTTCAGTGACTTGTTTTTAGCTGTAGATGTTTTTCTAGCAAATTTTTTTAATATGAACATAAGTTGTCCCGACACAAGATACAAACTTTCCGCTCTTCAACCTAGCATTGTTATATCGGTGGAGCTGAAAACTAGGCGAAACTGAAGTTGACTAGGGTTTAAGTAAACCGGTAGTTAGCAGGGGTGTGTTCACCCACTCCTCCCATCAGCACTGGTGACTCGGTCACTTTTTATTTTGGCTCAGTAGAGTGTAGACGTGTCTCACTCTCCCGTTAACCTAAGCTAGCTGGAACTAATTTCTTTTCTCTCTTTCTTTTTCAGGTGTTCCTGCCCGTGAGGTCCAACTATGCCACTTTGTGCAGGCTGTGAAGGGCGCCGTTACGGCACTTTCATGTCCTCGAAGTAGTTAGATCGGGTACAAATAATGACACAATTACAGCAATTGATGGTGTAAAACGTAATTGTAAGAAAGGAAGTTAAACCGAGTGGTTTTTGGAGGTGTAAACGTAGTCATAATTCAGTCGTATTCTGAAATTTCTGCCTTCAGTGCACACAAACCCATTTTCTCATAACCTAACCTAGTCTATTTTGTGTTTTCATGTTGGTTATTAATGGATTTACTAAAGGCCAATTGCTGAACATGTGAATTTTCATCAGGTTTGGACAATGCAAAGTGTGGCTAAAGGTACTCAGACTGTATAGTACTGTAACCTTTACTGCAGTGCATAGGTAACAAACAGTACTGAAGTACAGTACTGCAAGTGTTGACAGCATTGTTTAGTACTGAAGTACAGTACTGCAAGTGTTGACAGCATTGTTTTGAAGTGACTACTTGAGGCATCCATTTGCTCCTTCTGCGCACAATACGTAGACGGCTAGATAAGAACTTGGAGATCATTCAACAAGCAATTTATATTGGGTGGTTTAGTGAGGAGTATTTTATGATACTGTACTGGGCATCTTCCAGCAGCCAGTATATAGTCACAGATAATAGAATTAGAGAGATGATTTGCTTAACCCTTTTACCCCCAAAGGATGTACTGGTATGTTTCACAAAAGCCATACCTTTACCCCCATGGACGTACCGGTACGTCCTTGCAAAAAAATGCTATAAAAAAAAAATTTTCATACCTTTGAAAATTTTTTGAGAAAATTCTGGCATTTTCCAAGAGAATGAGACCAACCTGACCTCTCTATGACAAAAATTAAGGCTGTTAGGGCAATTTAAAAAAAAATATACTGTACTGCAAAATGTGCTGAGAAAAAAATAACCCCTTGGGGGTTAAGGGTTGGAAATTTCCAAATAGCCTGGGGGTAAAAGGGTTAACTGTAGTTTTATTGATAAACTTCAGCATCAACTATCGAGTCCCTTCATTTTACTTGCTTTTGAAAGCTCCTGTGCCTTAATTTAGTTGTCTTTTTCGCCGTCGGACCCTAGGCGCTTTTACTTGACTATTATACCGGCTTTCTTTCTCCCACCCTGCTGTCTTGTCTCTTAGTACTTCATATGGGCTAGATTCTATATATCCAATTGCAATCCTGTAGAGGTGTTTTGTTGAAAGTCGTCAAGTATCGAATGTATTTTTTTTTTCCATTTTGGCCTTTTTGTCTTTCACTTTAATGAAAATGTAACTGCCATTGTTTTTCAATTTTTAATTACTAATTATTCATAATGTGGGAGGGTGGGCTGTGCCACCCTAGCAGTACCAGCCAAACTCGATTGAGTCCCTTGTCAGGCTGGGAGGAACATAGAAAGGAGATGTCCCCTTTTTTGTTTCATTTGTTTGATGTCGGCTACCCCCCAAAATTGGGGAAGTGCCTTAGTATATGTATGTATGTAATTATTCATTCATTTGTAGATATATCTAGGATTTTTTTAGTATTCTCGTGTCTTTAAATGTTGTAGTCAAATCTGGTTTTTTGCTTAGCTTAGTAATAAGTGAATTTGATGTTGAATGAACAAAAAAGGTCAATGTTTTTAATTCTTAATTTATTTCTACAGGTAATTCTTCACAGTCTGCAATGCAGTGATCTTATTCGAGTTGATCTGACTCTCAAGATTTGAAGTGAATTTGAAAATTTCAAGATTATGCTGACGTCATTTGCATCAGGACGAATTTAAGCATCTTTACCCAGTTAACAAATATGGTAGAAATTTTCTTATCACTCTATGTGGAATTTTAAATAGACATTGGCTTGATCATTTTTTTTTTCTTAAGCACAGCCTTTAGAGTTCAGTTGTCTTTTAATTTCTATGTAAACTCATTGCCTTCATTCAATTAAAAGTTATAGGTTATCTAGTGTGGTCTTAAGACCGGCAAGTATGAAGTTACGCTACTTCACACTCATTACAAAAAATTGTTCCAAATCAATGATTTGTCTGAATGTGAAGCATTTATAATTGGTCTGTTCACAAACTTCTATGTATTGGTTACCCTTGGGTGTCTTCACCCTTATTACTGGATAGGGATACTAATTGTCAAAATTTATTGTTACCATTTTATTTGTAAGAAAATTGGGTCTTTGTCTTTAAAAATCTGTTGATTTTGAATGTGCTGTTATATTATTGAAACTTACTGGAATTCATTTGCTATTTATTCTAAAACCAGGAGCCCTTTTAATGAGGGAATGCCTTGATGAAGTCACTGAGCTTCAGCCGTGCTGTTTATTCTAAAACCAGGAGCCCTCTTAATGAGGGAATGCCTTGAAGTCACTGAGCTTCAGCCGTGCTGTTTATCCTACAACCAGGAGCCCTCTTAATGAGGGAATGCCTTGAAGAAGTCACTGAGCTTCAGCCGTGCTGTTTATCCTACAACCAGGAGCCCACTTAATGAGGGAATGCCTTGAAGAAGTCACTGAGCTTCAGCCGTGCTGTTTATCCTACAACCAGGAGCCCACTTAATGAGGGAATGCCTTGAAGAAGTCACTGAGCTTCAGCCGTGCTGTTTATCCTACAACCAGGAGCCCACTTAATGAGGGAATGCCTTGAAGAAGTCACTGAGCTTCAGCCGTGCTATTTATCCTACAACCAGGAGCCCTCTTATTGAGGGAATGCCTTGAAGAAGTCACTGAGCTTCAGCCGTGCTATTTATCCTACAACCAGGAGCCCTCTTATTGAGGGAATGCCTTGAAGAAGTCACTGAGCTTCAGCCGTGCTATTTATCCTACAACCAGGAGCCCTCTTATTGAGGGAATGCCTTGAAGAAGTCACTGAGCTTCAGCCGTGCTATTTATCCTACAACCAGGAGCCCTCTTATTGAGGGAATGCCTTGAAGAAGTCACTGAGCTTCAGCCGTGCTATTTATCCTACAACCAGGAGCCCTCTTACTGAGGGAATGCCTTGAAGAAGTCACTGAGCTTCAGCCGTGCTATTTATCCTACAACCAGGAGCCCTCTTACTGAGGGAATGCCTTGAAGAAGTCACTGAGCTTCAGTCGTGCTATTTATCCTACAACCAGGAGCCCTCTTATTGAGGGAATGCCTTGAAGAAGTCACTGAGCTTCAGCCGTGCTATTTATCCTAAAACCAGGAGCCCTCTTAATGAGTGAATGCCTTGATAAAGTCATTGAGTTTCAGCACAGCACACGTGATGGGCAACAGAGCTCTTGAACTTGGGGAAATTGCTCCCCCAGTTCAAATCTAAATTTTTCTCTCATCTTTTTCTTTCAATTTTAATTCGACCTTCTCCTAATTTTATAAACTTTCTTTCGTGTTGCTTTACCAACTCCACGAGAAAAAGTTCCCTTATATATATATGTATATATATATATATATTAATTTTTCTTTTTCTTTTGGCTTGGATGTTTCTACATCCATTATAGCTGCTGGCACGGATGGTTATATATTTGCTATTGCTGCCCTGCTTTGATGAAGTGGAGAAGGTGTAGCGGTTGGGAGGTATTTGCATTCAAAGCTATATGTGAGAGTATTGGATGATCTCAGCCATCCCGAAGATGGTTTGGACCTTTTTGGCGGAACTATTCTCAAGTGTTGGGTCTTCGGAATCCAGGGGGATCCAATGCTTGGCGTAGGACTCTCGGCTTTTGGCCGGAAGCCCGTCATTGCAGTTATGGGGAGGATGATTCCATGATTTCTTAGTCTCAGTCCTAACAGGCGAGTTCAGTATACACGTGTGCCTCTATATCTGTTTTGATGCTATCCTTCGGGTAGGGTATGGAGTGGACCATATGGGAAGTATGATCTCATTGTGCCGATAGTGGAGAGTGCAAATTTCCTTTCTGACGTGTGATGGCCTAATATTCTCAAGCAGGTACAACAAACTAACCCTTTTCTCTCTCTCTCTCGTCTAATGGATTCTTTAGGTAACGAACCCCCTTCCCCTGGATACGCTGACTCTCCCCCGGCACTGTTGACGACCACTGCTAATTCAATTAAGGACAATTCTGTTGACGACCTAGGAACAAAAGAAGACCCCTCTACTAGTGTTTTAAAACCAATTTAATTGGGTAATAAAGGGAAACTTCGAATCCTTCATGTTACCCAAATTTCAATAAATCATTCAGATGCTATGGAGTGATAAAAGAAATTAGAATGAAACTTGAAAATGAAAAATGGCATTCATGGATAACTTATAATAATCATGAAGAAGCATTCAACGCAATATGTAACATCAATGATATCAAAATTAATAACTTAAATGTCATGGGTGCCCTATGTGATAAGATACCAAACAGTTTGGATGTATATAGACCTGCTGACTGGTTTGAGAAAGATATCGATTTAACTATTCTCCCCCAAAGAAAGCCAAAACCACCAATGTGGCTTGTTGCTGAGCCTAAAGGGAGTAATGGGAATTATTTTAAAATTAGCAAACTTATTCAGAGAAAGGTAGGAACCATTGCACCAGGTGATATATCTCGCTTTGGGAAAAATAGCTTCCTAATCCATGCAAAATCATACACGCAATCAGTAATACTGTCTAACCTTAAGACAAGCAGTGATGAGCATATGTTAGATGTCAAACCCCACCTAAACTTTAGTTACGGAAGGGAAGTAGTCTTCAATAATGATCTGTCAGAATTTATAGAAGAAATACTAGCCATGTACCCGTTAACAGTGTGGAAAGTGCACAAGATTCCTGGGACGTCAATGATTATCCTTACTTTCCAGGATGCTGATGTGCCTTTTCACATCGATATTGTAAATGAAAGAATTAAAGTTAGACCTTTCAAACAAAAGCCCTTACAATGTAGGTGTGTCTGGGAATGAGAAGGCAGATTCACTGGCTAAGAAGGCTGCATCCGAGTTGCTGCCAAGAAGGTATCCCATTCCCTGTAATGATTTCTTACCTGACATCAAGAAATTGGTTTACAATAAATGGTAACAGCAATGGGATAGCCTAAATGGGAATAAAATGAGAGGTGTAACAAATGTCATATCTCCTTGCAGGTATATTATGATGCCCCGAAAATGGGAGACGTCTCTTTGTCGTCTCGGTATTGGTCACACTCGGTTGACACACAAGTTTCTGCTGAAGGGCCAACACCAACCGTATTGTGACGACTGTTTAGTACCTCTAACAGTGAGGCATTTGTTGACCGAATGCCCCAATTATAACAACTTAAGGAATAGATATTTGTTTGAGGCTTGAGGTGAGGGTGGCAGGTTCATCCTTGCCAAGATTTTTGGAAATGATGTCTCCTACTATAATACAATCCTATCATAATACTCGGGTTTGTAAAGAAAAAAGCAAATTACTTGAAAATGTGCGAGTTTTCCTAATTGTTTTCGTAATCATTATAAACGCGTAAAGTGTTTTGTAATATTCTCTAACCTGTGTAGAGTCTATTTACTGGACTCGTTTTGTATTATTTTTTTTTACCTTATTTGATTTTGGACTTTACTTTATACATGAGCATAGATTTATATATTCCTTGTTATTCACAGAACTTTGGCTAGATTTGAGGAGAGCCAAATTATATGGCCTTGAATATGGACAGCTTTGAATTTGAGTGCTGTAACAGTTTGCAGTTCATCAGAATTTCAATATCTCCTGGTAAGTAGGGTAAATGTGTTTTATTCTTAATATAAGTAAAGGCAGTGTTCCATTTATTTTTGGGGCAGACCGCAATACTATTTTGAAATTATACGAGGCGTTGATTTTTTCCAAAATTAGTTATGGATGTGAAATATATTCTTCAGCCACCCCAAGCCGGTTGAAAATATTAGATTCAATACATCATGCAGGTATTAGATTGTCCACGGGAGCATTTAGAACATCACCTATCCCAAGTCTCCTTGTTGATGCTGGAGAGTTACCTCTAGACCTTTACCGGATGTCTTCTATTCTTCGGTATTGGTTTAGATTGCAAAGACTCCCTAACACTCTTGCCTTTCAGACTGCAAGCCTTGTAAGACACTCATCATACTTTGAGTTGCACCCAAAATCTCCTCAACCTTATGGCTTTCGGGTGAAATGATTATTAAATAGTCTGGATATAATTAGAAGTAAGGTACTTCCATTCAAGGTATCATCAACGCCTCCATGGAAATTACCAGAGATATCTTTTTGTAAATATTTTATTGGAGATAAGAAGAATATGTCAGACCTAGAAGCCAGGTCTCTTTTTAATGAACATGTTAAAGAACATAGAGGATCAACTTTTATCTATACTGATGGCTCCAAATCTGATGCTGGCGTTGGATTTGGAGTACATAGTAATAGTTTTAATTGTAGAGGCGCACTTCCTCTGACAGCTTCCTTATTTACTGCCGAACTGTATGGCATATTAACCGCTATTGAGAAAATAGCGTTGGAGAAGGAAGGTAATTTTACCATTTTTAGTGATGCAAGGAGTGTCCTTCAAGCTATAGAAGTTTTTAATTCTAATAACCCTCTAGTTTTAAAGATCTTAGAATGGCTTTTTATTATTGGACGTAGAGGTATAACAGTTCAATTTTGTTGGGTTCCACCACATGTAGGTGTATGTGGGAATGAGAAGGCAGATTCACTGGCTAAGGAGGCTGCATCCGAGTTGCTGCTAAGAAGGTATCCCATTCCCTGTAATGATTTCTTACCTGACATCAAGAAATTGGTTTGCAATGAATGGCAACAGCAATGGGATAGCCTAGATGGGAATAAAATGCGAGAGGTAACAAATGATATATCTCCTTGGAGGTATAATATGATGCCCCGAAAATGGGAGACGTCTCTTTGTCGTCTCCGTATTGGTCACACTCGGTTGACACACGAGTTTCTGCTGAAGGGCCAACACCAACCGTATTGTGAAGACTGTTTGGTACCTCTAACAGTAAGGCATTTGTTGACCGAATGCCCCAATTATAATAACTTATGGAATATATATTTGTTTGAGACTCAAGGTGAGGGTGGCAGGTTCATCCTTGCCAAGATTCTTGGACATGATGTGTCCTACTATGCAAGTGGCATTTTTAGATTTATTTCAGAAGCAGGTCTTCTGAAAACTTTAACTTTTATAATGACATTAAACTTATATGGTTTTAGTTGAATATTCTTTTTTTTTTTTATATATATATATAAACTAAATGATATCAGTGTCAATGACCTTAGATGTCAGGATGCCTGAAAACTTAAAATCAATCAATCAATCCTAGATCAACTACTAAGCGAAGCGGAAATGTTCCAGTTCCTACGAACATGGAATGTGGCTGTCTCGGTTGCATGTGGATAGAAGGGATGTCCTGAAACTTTCTGTTTTCAAAGGTGATTCCCCAGGATCATCCTTATGGGCCAATTAGATCTCATACTCCCTTGATTCCATCTGCTTATAATGCAAGTTTTCTAGATCCTTGTGTTACGACATCTAAGAGTGAGTGACTTAGAGGAGTACCGTTTGGTCCTTATTCTTGACTTGACCTCAAATGAGGATGATGTTGAGCCACCACATCCTCTTGCTAAACGATATCCTGACCCTGCTTCGCCTGCGGAGTTGTTCCCGCATGATCAGACTTTCCCCCATTCCTGCACTAGAGTTGGGGAGACAGTGGAAAGACATTCTTCAATGGTGTAAGACTTGTCATCCAGTAGTCAAGCAGGAAGATGCTTCTGTTCCTCTGCCAAGTAAAAGGGCTAGGGTAGAGCTCGTTAATTCTCCCTCTCCAATTATGATTTAGGATCCGTCTTCCGCCACTGTAGAGGTAGGTTGCTCAGATCCTACGGGCGTAGATCCTTTGGAAATTCCAACAGCAGAGCCGGGTGAGGAGTCGTCCTTTCTGCTGGTTCTTGGAATAATCCGAAGGTTGAATAAATATGGAGAGGTCCCTCTGTCACTTTCCATAGAGAGGAAGACCATTGGTGGGTTCTTCCCTGAACATAGGTTGGAACTGCTCTGGTCCTGACAGGGTTAGGACACCATAAGATTAAACAGCAGGTCACTGCTCTGAAGGACTTAGAGTTGAGAGGTCGTCAAAGTTAATTCCACCAGTGCTTTCTACATAGAGAAAGGTCTGGGTCCTGGTATGGCGTCCTTGACCCCTTGTTTCACGAGTGAGAAACTGTAATTGGTGGTTTTTTCAGCGCCAGAGATGTAAACTTTAGAACGGCTTCCATACTACCCCTTGTAGGCATTCTCATGGTTGGATCACTTGTACAAAAACCGCACAAAGAACTTGTGCAACCAGGCTAAAGCACTAGAATTCCTGATTCACCAATGTGCTCTTCTCTGGGGTAACTGCATCCCTAAGAGAAGGGATGCAGTTGTTAGTAAGTTTTGTGCATCAAATGGCTTCGAGGGATTCATTGAGTCTTCGGAACACCCTGACTCTGGTACATAGGTTAATGCTACTATAATTTTTGCTTTCAAGTTAAAGATGGGATCATTATTGAATTCCTTCTAGGTAGTAGGTTGGCCAGGGCACCAGCCACCCGTTGAGATACTACCGCTAGCGAGTTATGGGGTCCTTTATACTAGCCAGACAATACTACATTTGGTCCTTCTCACTGGTTACAGTTCATTTTCCTTTAGCCCACGCACACCGAATAGTCTGGCCTATACTTTACAGATTCTCCTCTGTCCTCGTACACCTGACAACACTGAGATTACCAAACACTTCTTCTTTGCCCAAGGGGTTAACTATTGCACTGTAATTGCTCAGTGGCTACTTTCCTCTTTGTGAGGGTAGAAGAGACTTTAGCTATGGTAAGCAGCTCTTCTAGGAGAAGAACACTCCAAAATCAAACCATTGTTCTCTAGTTTTGGGTAGTGCCATAGCCTCTATACCATGGTCTTCCACTGTCTTGGGTTAGAGTTCTCTTGCTTGAAGGTACACTTGGGCACACTATCTAATTTCCCTTCCAGTTGTTTTGTTAAAGTTTATTTAGTTTATATTCATTTTTTCCTTGTTTCCTTTCCTCACTGGGCTATTTTCCCTGTTGGAGCCCCTGGGCTTATAACATCCTGCTTTTCCAACTAGGGTTGTAGCTTAGCAAGTAATAATAATGATATAGAACTCAAGATATTTCAAATACTTAAGTACATTATGACCTAAATGGAAGAAGCATCCTTTCAACATGACAAATGGGAAAAAAGCAGTTTGTTTATGATACCAGTATAATCCTTAAGGCTTTAAATCTGATAATAATTTATCATCCAGAACATTCTAAAGTATGTTCTGTGTTATTCGATAATAGGGCATACAACAGGAAAAATGCCACCGTGTCCTGCCATAAGACAATGAAAACACCACCGTGTCCTGCCATAAGACAATGAAAACACCACCGTGTCCTGCCATAAGACAATGAAAACACCACCGTGTCCTGCCATAAGACAATGAAAACACCACCGTGTCCTGCCATAAGACAATGAAAACACCACCGTGTCCTGCCATAAGACAATGAAAACACCACCGTGTCCTGCCATAAGACAATGAAAACACCACCGTGTCCTGCCATAAGACAATGAAAACACCACCATGTCCTGCCATAAGACAATGAAAACACCACCGTGTCCTGCCATAAGACAATGATAACACCACCATGTCCTGCCATAAGACAATGAAAACACCACCGTGTCTTGCCATAAGACAATGAAAACATCTTAAATATTCCCTCTGCATACCACACATTGGATTTGTGATAAAAAAGCTAACCAGATTCACCTTCCAAAAATTATTCTTTCATCTTCTTAACCATGTTATATGCTTTTACAAATTCTGCAATAGCATGATTAGGTTTCTATGTTTCATCCTATTGAAATCCATCCCATTTAGAAAAAAAGATACAGCATTTCATTTCATCTCAAGTGCCAAAATAGCCTGTCCTCAGGAAGGATGTCGCTATCTCAAAAAGGATGTCGCTACCTCGAAAAGGACGTTGGTAAACCAAGTTTGATGCCAAATAGCTGTCTCCAAACAGCTAAAGCCAAAAGGCGGCTCCAAAGAAGTCCCATTCTGTAGTATATGACCCCAGGTTCGAGACCTTCTTCATCCCATTGTCTTGCAGTGGACTGGAAACAGCGGCTGTTGTTGTTGTTGTTGTTGTTGTTGTAGATTAATACAGGTATTAACATTTGTAGTTGTAAGGATTGTAGTTTGCTTTGAATATCCAGTTACCGATAAAGTAGGGTTAAATTTATGTTGTTGGATTATTGACTGTAGGATTAATAAAGGATGTGGGTTTTACATCCTGTCACACTGCTTTCAAGTTACACATCAGAGCTCCATTCTTTTATCTTTAAAAGAGGTATCTTCCACCTTCTTCCTAAACGAGGGATGGTGAAATCTATACAAACCCATTAATCATTATACAGGTAAATTATTCAAAACTGACATCTCCCGCAGGGGAAGGTTTTTTCATTTGGCCAATACATGTCTCTTTGTAAAAGACAGGTTCTATCAGTCTTTTCATCCCTACGAAAGACAAATAGGAGCTTCCTGGAATCACTGTTTTGCTCCCATATGGGACCAGGGGGTTGGACACTTCCAGGGAAGAAGAAGAACCAACCAGTTCAGTTCTAGGGGGACTACCAACCCACTAAGCAGTGAGTGTCCCTATTTACAGAAATTATTCATAGCTATACAAACCGGAGTCCTTTAACCCTTTTACCCCAAAAGGACGTACTGGTAAGTTTCACAAAAGCCATCCCTTTACCCCCATGGACGTACCGGTACGTCCTTGCAAGAAACTGTTATTTATATTTTTTTTTTTTTTTTGCATATTTTTGATAATTTTTTTTCAGAAACTTGGACATTTAACAAGAGAATGAGACCAACCTTACCTCTCTATGACAAAAATTAAGGCTGTTAGAGCAATTTGAATAAATTATATTGACAAATGTGCTTGAAAACAAAAATAACCCCTGGGGGTAAAGGGTTGGACAGTTCCAAATAGCCTGGGGGTAAAAGGGTTAACCTAACTCCCCCCCCCTCCAGTCGTGGACCGAAAGGTCATAAGTAAGCTTCCAGACTAGTGAGAGGGCTTGGCTTCTTATCCGCGCCCTATCAATAGTTTAAGCACTCTTTAAACCATTCTCTCAACAGTCTCTATCCTGGGCTGAAACTCTTTACGAGGGGAAGTGTGGAGAAAATTTATACATTCTCATTAATCATATGATGCTACTATATTCCGGTAGGCCCTGCTGCTTCCTCCGGTGCCTTGGATGACTGCGAAGGTAGCAGCAGTAGGGGAATCGGTGTTATGAAGCTTCATCTGTGGTGGATAACGGGGGAGGGTGGGCCGTGGCACCCCTAGCAGTACCAGCCAAACTCTATTGAGTCCCTTGTCAGGCTGGGAGGAACGTAGAGAGGAGACGTCCCCTTTTCTGTCATTTGTTTGATGTCTGCTACACCCCAAAATTTGGGGAAGGGCCTTGGTATATGTATGTATGTACATTCAATCACTCGGTCCTATAGGACTGAAATCGGTGGTTCCCAAACTTTTTCAGGGTGGTGTCCCCCTGGTTTCCAGATGAACTCCTAGCGACACCTCCCCCTTGATATACTTTAAACTATGCAACAGAACAATGCATTCACTTATAATTCTAATGACAATTGTATTTTGTAAACTTGACATGTTTTGACATAAGATTATGCAAAAACAAAGGAAAAGTGAACAAGTTATTTCTTAAATGCTCTTATTGCGACTATCGCGCCCAGACACAACTTTTGCCTCACTGCTCACAATGTCAATCTACTGCCCACTTTGGGAAAAACCAATTTAGATTCTCATAAGGCTTTCCACTATTACACAGTATTGTTGAAGTTTTATTCCAGCTTTGGAATGATATTCCTAATCAGGAAGTTGAATTGGTGGAACTTTTAAAAGTTCAAACTTTCAGTGTTTTTATGTTGAACAGGCTGACTTGAGTTTCTTTCTATAGTTTATATAAGAAAGATTTATTTTAATTCTGCAACTGTTTTTAATACAGTATATTTTATTTCAATTATTCATTACTTTTTTTTTAGTTGATTTATCTCCTTATTTCTTTTCCTTACTGGGGTATTTCTCCAAATTCTAGCCCTTGGGCTTATAGCATCTTGCTTTTCCAACTAGTGTCGTATCATGGTCTTCCACTATCTTGGGTTAGAGTTCTCTTGCTTGAGGGTACACTCAGGCACACTATTCTATCTCATTTCACTTCCACTTGTTTTGTTAAAGTTTTTATAGTATATATAGGAAATATTTATTTTAATGTTACTGTTCTTGAAATATTCTATATTTCCTTGTTTCCTTTCCTCACTGGACTATTTTCCCTGTTGGAGCTCCCGGGCTTATAGCATCCTGCTTTTCCAACTAGGGTTGTAGCTTAGCAGGTAATAATAATAATAATAATAATAATAATAGTAATAATGATAATCCCTAAGGGAGGCCTAGCCTAACATCTTTAGTTAGGATGTTGAACAGGAATCATGACTTTCACTTCTCTTCAGGACCAAAGTACATTGACATTTCCTGGGTCAGTAAAGCAGTCAGATTGGTCGTGCAGGGATTTCCACTCGACTTAGGATAAGTCTCCTTTTATGGGCACGATCTTTCTATATGGTTTCTCTTCCTCTTGTTTTTTTTTAAGTTGTTATAGTTTATATAAGGTAGATCTAATTTAATGTTGTTAATTATCTTGAAACTTTATTTTAATTATTACTTCTCTTGGAGTTCATGTCATTTTTCCCTTCTGTACTGGGCTATTTTTCCCTGTTGGAGCCCTTGGGCTTATAGCATCATGCGCTTAAAGCATCATGCTTTTCCCACTAGGGTAGGGTTGTAGCTTGGCTAGTAATAATAATAATAATTTCTTTTATTCTTTTGGCATTATATATCCTAAAATGTTTTATTTTGATTGATATTTCTTCTCTTGGAGTTCATTTCCCTTTTCCTTTCTGTACTGGGCTGTTTTCCCCTGTTGGAGCCCTTGGGCTTATAGCATCATGCTTTTCCAACTAGGGTTGTAGCTTGGCTAGTAATAATAATGATAATAACTACTTTTATTCTTTTGGCATTATATATTGCATAAACTTATGTGGAAACTTCAATGATTTTTATATATACATCTACCAAGGCACTTCCCCCAATATTGGCGGGTAGCCGACATCAACAAATGAAACAAAACAAAAAGGGGACCTCTACTCTCTACGTTCCTCCCAGCCTTATGTATTTATTCCACTCTTTAACCCTTTTACCCCCAAAGGGCGTACTGGTACGTTTCACAAAAGCCATCCCTTTACCCCCATGGACGTACCGGTACGTCCTTGCAAACAAATGCTATAAAAATTGTTTTTTTTGCATATTTTTGTCAATTTTTTGAGAAAATTCTGGCATTTTCCAAGAGAATGAGACCAACCTGACCTCTCTATGACAAAAATTAAGGCTGTTAGAGCAATTTAAAAAAAGTATACTGCAAAATGTGATGGGATAAAAATAACCCCTTGTGGGATAAGGGTTGGAAATTTCCAAATAGCCCAGGGGTAAAAGGGTTAAGTCCCAGGTTAAAGGTCAAAGTGAAGGTAGTTCTACCTATCAGGTGGGCATGGGACCTGACACCTTGGTGTGTTTATCTCATTGAACGCTTAACGGCCATTTCCAGCTGTGCCAAAGACATACTCCTATTAAAGGTCTCTGGTTTGCATGTTAAATAGATACAAATTGGTGAGGAGGTCCTTAACTTACTAACATTCGTATATAGAAACACAAATCCAAATGAAATTAGAAATCTCAGGTAGTGTATCAAATGTTCATATATTGTAATAAGTTAAAGAAACATAAAGACGTAGCTCCCATCGTTTCCAACACTCAAGCCTGAGGAAGGGAGACAGCACTCCCAAAATGCATAGCTTGTTCACTGTATTTTTTACCTGATTTGTAAAGTTTACATTTAACCTTGATTCGCCAATTCCTGAATTAGACTACCCCCTCGTGAAGGATGACTTTTGCTCAGTGGTGGCTGTATGCAGTAATCCTGAAAAGACGATAATAAGAGCCATCGAGAAAACGGAGTATAAGATCAGTGCAACTGAGGCAGCCGTTATATTCAACAAAACTTGCCTGAAAGAGGGTCTACTACCGAAATATAAAGAAATTTGGTAATAAAACAATGTTGAAAATTTAATACAGTAAGTGAAAGGACATTTGCCTGTAATCTAATATTATTTCATAAAAAACGGGACTATTTGTTTACTTTGGTAGCAGGAAATTGTAGGAATGTAAGTCAGGTTAGGCCTCCCCTAAGCCAAAATTTTATAAAATTCAACTTACAGTTTCTTTGAACCAATTAAATATGTAAGTTGAGGGTCTTCTGTAATTGCTTTTATTTGTAGTACAGCATTTTCTAATTATACTTCGTTTACAATCATTATGCATTTGTTGACCTGATATGGTATTTATTATTGGGGTGTTACAGTTACTCCCTGTATATTTGGTATTTAAGATTGTCTTAAAATAATTCTCTCTTGTTGCAAGGACCATGAACCGGCTGGTATTACTAAACCGTTGGTACACCAGATGTTGGGATCCTTCACTGTGTCTGCAGCATACCACTCTAGTGTCGGTCTCCACGGATAAGTTTTCAGCCAGTTTGGACGGGAACTTCCTTCCCCCCCCCCCCCCCCCCCCCCCCCCCCCAAGGATGAGTCTCCTATATATAGCTTGAAGGTTTGTATGACACTTCTCTTGCATCTTTGTTTTATCAATTTACACTTTTAACAACAAAGATTCTCTTTCACTCTCACAGCTTTACCTTTGAAATGAAAAAAAGAATTATAAATGAAAATGATCCCATTTAGAAAAAAAGATCCAGCATTTCATTTGATCTCGAAGTGCCAAAATAGCCTGGCCTCAGGAAGGATGTCGCTATCTCAAAAAGGACGTCGGTAAACCAGTTCGGTGCCAAATAGCTGTCTCCAAACAGCTAAAGCCAAAAGGCGGCTCCAAAGAAGTCCCATTCTGTTGTATATGACCCCAGGTTCGAGACCTTCTCCATCCCATTGTCTTGCAGTGGACTAGAAACAGCTACATTTGTTGTTGTAGATTTATACAGGTGTTAAAATTTGTTGTTTTAAGGATTGTAGTTTTAACCCTTTTACCCCCAAAGGACGTACTGGTACGTTTCACAAAAGCCATCCCTTTACCCCCATGGACATACCGGTACGTCCTCGCAAAAAAATGCTATAAAAAATTTTTTTTTTCATATTTTTGATGATTTTTTGAAAAACTTCAGGCATTTTCCAAGAGAATGAGACCAACCTGACCTCTCTATGACAAAAATTAAGGCTGTTAGAGCAATTTAAAAAAAATATACTGCAAAATGTGCTGGGAAAAAAATAACCCCCTGGGGGTTAAGGGTTGAAAATTTCCAAAGAGCCTGGGGGTAAAAGGGTTAATATCCTTGTCTGAAAGTCAGTTACTGATAAAGTAAGGGGTAAATTTGTGTTGTTGGACTATTTGACAGTAGGATTAATAAATGGTGTGGGTTTATACATCCTGCCATACTGCTTTCAAGTTACACATCAGAGCTCCATTCTTTTATCTTTAAAAGAGGTATCTTCCACCTTCTTCCTAAACGAGGGATGGTGAAATCTATGCAAACCCATTAATCGTCATACAGGTAAATTATTCAAAACTGACATCTGTAGGGGAAGGTTTCTTCATTTGGCAGATACATGTCTCTGTGTACAAGACAGGTTCTATCAGTCTTTTCATCCCTACGAAAGAGAAATAGGAGCTTCCTGGAATCACTGTTTTGCTCCCATATGGGACCAAAGGGGTTGGACACTTCCAGGGAAGAAGAAGAACCAACCAGTTCAGTTCTAGGGGGACTAGAAACCCACCAGGTAGTGAGTCTCCCTATTAACAGAAATTATTCATAGCTATACAAACCTGAGTCTTATAACCTAACTCCTCCTCCTCCTCCTCCTCCTCCTCCTCCTCCTCCTCCTCCTCCTCCTCCTCCTCCTCCTCCTCCTCCCCGTCCTGGACCGAAAGGTCAGAAGTAAAGCTTTCAGACTGGTGAGAGGGCTTGGCTTCTTATCCGTACCCTATCAATAGTTTAAGCACTCGTTAAACCATTCTCACAACAGTATCGTGGGCTGAAACTCTTTACGAGGGGAATTATGGAGAAAATTTATACATTCTCATTAATCATATAATGCTACTACATTCCTGTAGGCCCTGCTGCTTCCTCCGGTGCCTTGGATGACCGTGAAGGTAGCAGCAGTAGGGGAATCAGTGTTATGAAGCTTCATCTGTGGTGGATAACGGGGGAGGGTGGGCTGTGGCACCCCTAGCAGTACCAGCCAAACTCTGTTGAGTCCCTTGTCAGGCTGGGAGGAACGTAGAGAGGAGAGGTCCCCTTTTCTGTTTCATTTGTTTGATGTCGGCTACCCCCCAAAATTGGGGGAATTTGTAAACTCTCATGTTTTGACATAAGATTATGCAAAAAAAAAAGGAAAATGTAAACTAGCTATTTCTTAAAGGCTCTTATTGCGACCCTATCGTTCTCAGACACAGCATATGTCTCACCGCCCACAATGTCAATCCACTGCCCACTTTGGGAAAAACCAATTTATATTCTCGTAAGGCTTTCCACTATTACACAGTATTCTAGAAGTTTTATTCCAGCTTTGGAATGATATTCCTAATCAGGTAGTTGAATTGGTGGAACTTCAAAAGTTCAAACTTGCAGCATATGTTTTTATGTTGAACAGGCTGTACTTGAGTTTCTTTCTATAGTTTATATAAGAAAGATCTATTTTAATGCTGTTACTTTTTTTAATACAGTATATTTTATTTCAATTCAATACTATTTTAGTTGATTTATCTCCTTTCTTTTCCTTTCTGGGGTATTTTTCCATGTTTGAACCCTTGGGCTTATAGCATCTTACTTTTCCAACTAGGGTTGTATCATGGTCTTCCACTGTCTTGGGTTAGAGTTCTCTTGCTTGAGGGTACACTCAGGCACACTATTCTATCTCATTTCACTTCCACTTGTTTTGTTAAAGTTTTTATAGTTTATATAGGAGATATTTATTTTAATGTTACTGTTCTTAAAATATTCTATATTTCCTTGTTTCCTTTCCTCACTGGGCTATTTTTCCATGTTTGAGCCCGTGGGCTTATAGTATCTTGCTTTTCCAACTAGGGTTGTAGCTTAGCAGGTAATAATAATAATAATAATAATAATAATAATAATAATGATAATCCCTAAGGGAGGCCTAGCCTAACATCTTTAGTTAGGATGTTGAACAGGAATCATGACTGACTTCTCTTCAGGACCAAAGCACATTGACATATCCTGGGTCTGTAAAGCAGTCAGATTGGTTATGGAGGGATTTCCACTCCCTTTAGGATAAGTCTCCTTTTACAGGCATGCTCTTTGTCTGGTTTCTCTTCCTCTTGTTTAGTTATAGTTTATATAAGGTAGATCTAATTCAATATTGTTAATTATCTTGAAACTTTATTTTGATTGTTATTACTTCTCTTGGAGGTCATTTCCTTTTTCCTTTCTGTACTGGGCTATTTTTCCCTGTTGGAGCCCTTGGGCTTATAGCATCATGCTTTTCCAACCAGGGTAGGGTTGTAGCTTGGCTAGTAATAATAATAATAATTTCTGTTATTCTTTTGGGATTATATATTACATAAACTTATGTGGAAACTTCAATGAATTTTATTTATACATACATCTACCAAGGCACTTCCCCCAATTTTGGGGGGTAGCCGATATCAACAAATGAAACAAAACAAAAAGGGGACCTTTACTCTACGCTCCTCCCAGCCTTATGTATTTATTCCACTCTTTTAAGTCCCAGGTCAAAGGTCAAAGTGAAGGTAGGGCTACCTATCAGGTGGGCAGGTGACCTGACAGCCTGGCGTGTTGACCTCGTTGAACGCTTAACGTCCATTTCCAGCTATGCCAAAGTCATGCTCTTATTAAAGGTCTCCGGTTTGTATGGTTAAAATATTTCCTATGAAACTTTACTATTTTTTGAGTTTTGTATTTGGAAATTTTAGGCCTGTAAGTCAGGTTAGCAGCAGTAGTGGAGTCCGCATTATGAAGCTTCATCTGTGGTGGAAATGTGGGAGGTTGGGCTGTGGCACCCTAGCAGTACCAGCTGAACTCGGTTGAGTCCCTGATTAGGCTGAAGGAACATAGAGAGTTGAGGTCCCCTTTTTGTTTTGTTTCATTGTTGGTGTCGGCTACCCCCCAAAATTGGGGGAAGTGCCTTGGCTAGGAGGATTAATACTACTGGAGATGCCCTGACTCAGAATTCTTTCCTGAACCCGTGAGGGCAGGGTTTGGCCAGATTCACCCCTTCAAACTGTCAAATCTCGATCCCAAGTTAATCCTCCAACAGCATACTGGTACTTAGTCTGTTTTACCCAGACTTTTGTTTATAGCCGATAACTATTTTCTTGTGCTATTTTATTAGCAATGGTCCCTTCCTGTGATGCTTTATCAAAAAAAAAAAAAAATAAATAATGTTAAACTTGTTGCTCAACTTATTGGTGAATCAGTTACAAACTCCTTGGAATAATGAACTACAGTAAAGTCGTTGTCCTTTATAGCCGTCTTTGGATGACATTGAACACAGCTTGTGATAATCTCACAATTGTTGTTACTGATTTTTGCCTAAAGGCAGGCAACTGATTTTTTTCGTACAACCAAGAGCAGCACAGGAAGGAGCCATCGCTAATGAAAGCACAATAAGGGTTACCGTCTCTAAACAAAGGTCTGAATAGAACAGACTACAAATTCCAATACAGTGACAGAGATTAACTTGAAGGATCAAGAACTGACAGTTAGAAGGGTAAAAACCTGGCTTCCCTTAATCCGGGTCAGGGCATCTCCAGTCATTTTTCCTCCAAGTGCCTTGGTATATGGATGGATGGATGGAAGTCAGGTTAAGCCTTCCCTAGGCCAAAAGTTAACAAAATTCAACTTTCAAACAATTTGACTTTCAAACAGTTTCTTAGAACCAATTAGATTTCTAAGTTGAGGACCTGTAATTCCTTTCATTTGTTGCATTGTTTAATTAACCTTAGTTTGCAGTCATGATGCATTTGTTGACCTGATATGGTATGTGTTAGTGGGATGTTAAAATAACTCCCTTTATATTTGGTATTTATGAGATGTCTTAAAATAAAACTCTTATAGCCTTACCGTTGGAATGGAAAATAGAATTATTGATGAAATTGATTTCTCTCTCTCTCTCTCTCTCTCTCTCTCTCTCTCTCTCTCTCTCTCTCTCTCTCTCTCTCTCTCTCTCTCTCTCTCTCTCTCTCTCTGTGTGTGTGTGTGTGTGTGTGTGTGTGTGTGTGTGTGTGTGTGTGTGTGTGTGTGCGCAGGATCCCTCAAGGTATCACAAAACAGAGGCTGTCCCGGGACAGATGCCAGCCAGTTGGTTTTTGTCCTCCACCCACCTAGAGGTGAGCCTTCACAATAAAGATCTCCAGCTTTGTATTGCTAGAAATAATTCAAATTACTTCCAATTTTGTCATTTGAGCTATAAATGTACACTCCCTTCAGCATCCTCTATCTTATCCCTTTTACCCCCAGGCTATTTGGAAATTTCCAACCCTTAACCCCCAAGGGGTTATTTTTTTCCCAGCACATTTTGCAGTATATTTTTTTTAAATTGCTCTAACAGCCTTAATTTTTGTCATAGAGAGGTCAGGTTGGTCTCATTCTCTTGGAAAATGCCTGAATTTTTTCAAAAAATTATCAAAAACATGAAAAAAAAAATTTTTATAGCATTTTTTTGCAAGGACGTACCGGTACGTCCATGGGGGTAAAGGGATGTCTTATGTGAAACGTACCAGTACGTCCTTTTGTGGGTAAAGGGCTTAACAGCAGAGCTGTATGGTATCCTGACTATTCTTGAAAAAAGTAGCATTAATGAAAGAGGGAAATTCTACCATTTTTAGTGATGCAAGTAGTGTTTTGCAGGCATTGACAGTTTTAAATCCTATGAACCCTTTAGTTTTAAAACTTTTTAGAGTGGCTGTATATTTGTTCTGCAGGCAAGGAAGTTTAAGTTTTACTGGGTTCCAGGTCATGTGGGTGTGTCCGGAAATGAAGCTGTTTACAAATTGGCAGAAGAGGCATCGGAAAACTACTTCCTGGAAGATATCTACTTTATTCACCAGCTCCTGCATCACACAGAAAGAAGCGCTTTTACATACGTCATGGAAAAAAATGTTCTTATCCAGGTATATTTTATTTTAGTCAGTTGTTGAATCAGTAGAACTTCAAAAGTTCAAAGTTGGAGCAAATGCCTTTTTGTTGACCAGGCGGACATGAGTCTTTTTATAGTTTATATATGACATATTTGTTTTTGACGTTGTTAATAGTTTATATATGACATATCTCTTTTGACATTACTTTTTCTAGAATGATTTATTGTTAATTTCTCTTCAGTTATTTATTTCCTTATTTCCTTTCCTCACTGGGCTATTTTTCCCTATTGGAGCCCCTGGGCTTATAGCATCTTGCTTTTCCAATTGGGGTTGTAGCTTGGATAGTAATAATAATAATGATAATAATAATAGAAAGGCTAGAGCATGAATCTTAGGTAATTCTTATATAAGATTATTTTTTCAGTGCCTAAATTTCTCATTATGTTTTCAGCTGGCCTCGACTGATATTTTGTTCGTGTAACTTTCCTGAACCCAATACTATAGGTTGAATTTCATATTTTCAGATGTTAAATATCCATCCATATACCAAAGGCACTTCCCCCAATTTTGGGGGGTAGCCGACATCAACAAGAAACAAAACAAAAAAGGGGACCTCTACTCTCTACGTTCCTCCAGCCTAACCAGGGACTCAGCCGAGTTCAGCTGGGACTGCTAGGGTGCCACAGCCCAAAGCAATGGCTTTGACACTGCTCCCTGATAATGTCATGAGAAATTTAAAAAGCCAACGGGAACTGGTTCGCCGTTGTGATGTCATTCTTCGTGCAGCAGGACTTCAGTTTGAGGCCCACCGATGTGTTTTAGCAGCCTGCTCTCCATATTTTGACTCAATTTTCAAAGGTACAGGAGTCTCTCTCTCTCTCTCTCTCTCTCATTATAGTTGCATGTAAATTATTTTCATTAACAAATGGTTATCCAACATTCAGTGCATTTATGGCTTAAAAATATCCACCCAAAGTTTTCCTAAATCTAACTTGTATTTTATAACTATGACCTGCATACTATCTTTTATTGACAGGAAATTGGAGCATGCTTGTTAGCTATTATATTTATGAAGTATTTTGATTATCAAAATTGTATTCTATAGCACAGTAGTAAGACCAGTGTTAATGTATGGATTGGAAATGTGGGCTCTTAAGACTCTCAAAGATGAAAATAGTAAAGCTTGAGAGAGAGATGAAAATGCTGAGGTGGATAATGGAAATATCACTGCTTGATAGATTGTAAAATGATGAAGTAAAAATGGCAGGTGTAGTGAAGATCACCGAGGTGATCAGTGTCCCGACTGAGATGGTGTCGAGGATGGATGGTGGAGAGGGAGTTAGGAGGCCTTAGGAGGAACCTTTTAGGGGAGGAGATCGAGCGGGAGGTAGAAAATTAGACAGCGAGAGGTAAGGTAGAGGGTGATATGGAAAGAAGAGGTATGGTGGAAAAGGATGCCTTTGGTTGAAGGCATTGGAGAGGGCGTATCAGGCATTCAACCCCTTAATGTCGGGATGGTATTGGGAAAGAAAAAGAATACCTAGAGTAGAAGTGTGTATCCAGGAAGGAGATACTGCTGTACTAGAAAATATTTCAATCCAGTGATTTCTTGAGGCTACCGAATGCAGGTTGCAGTACAATCCTCTCTTGCATCTTTGAACTTTATTTGATGTTTTTGTGCCAGCTGTTCCCCTTTTTTAACTGTTTATTCCAATGGTGTCCACCTTACGTTTAAGTAAATTCTTAATAGCCTAGAGATGTGATTGCTTGGACTGTGTCAAGGAAGTCTTTTCCGTTTCATATTGTTTAAAATCTTATATATCACCAAAACTTTTCTATGGTAATTAATGTGAACCTTATCATTAGACATCTTTGTACCCAGCTGTTTGCTTTTTTAGCTTGATATTTCTCTGGCGTCCACCTTTCCTTAACGATAAATATCTCTATAGCATAAAGATATGATTGTTTGGTCTTTTGAAGACTTATGTCAAGGAGGTTAGGTTAGGTTAGGTTTACCATTCATGATGTGTAAGTTCTTCAATATCAACAGAACTTTTTTATTTTTACTTTTCTCTGGCAAATAATGTGTACATCAACTTTATAATACAGCGATCTGATTATCTTCTTTTATCTTTCAGGTATGCTTGCTGCCCTGTAAAATTTTTCGCCAGTGGAACATATAATACAAGAACTTTACAAGGGTTAAAGCCTCTTTGGAGCAGGTGCACCTACTAGTTCGCCCTCATCCCTCGGCCTTGGACATAATCTAAATGTTTATGATATAAATAAAAGCTTGGTGTTATCTTTATAACCTTTGCAGTGAAGGATTTTGTTGTTTTTACATTTTTACTGCCATTAAAATAATCATGAAACTTAATGTGAGTGAAAGAATTTTGGTTATTATCTATTGACTTATGAGATTTGGTTCGGTGATATATGTCCTTAAACCTTCTTTATTTGTCTTCAACCGAAGCTACAATAATCCTTTTGATCCAGTATCTATATACAGACTAGTAAGATGAGTATTTACGTAGCCAGAGGTAAATGTTAACTGCTCCTTGGTAAATGATCACCAACCCAATATAACAACAAATTTATAAAACTGCTGTACTTTTAACAAGCAATTTGTTATATTACTAATAACAGCCAGGTTATACTCAACTTGTTCTATCATAAATAAATATATATGGAAGGTATATCAATTAATTTTCAGGTTGAGGAGTATGTAGACAGTAATTTCAAACATTATGTAACTTGTCTTCTAAATCATTGGGAAGACACTATTAACTTGGAGGTATGGGGCCAGAACCATTATAAGTTTATTCATGAATTATATCTTGGGTCGATGTTGAAAGCTGTGAATAGATTTACTCAGTAGGGGAGCAATATGTTTTAATAGGATTGCCCCTGTAGAGGAGTTGAAATAGGATTGCCTTTAAATATGAGTAATATACTGTGTTAGAATTGTCTTAAGTGGAGTAAATAGATTTTTTTTATTGAATATTTCTGCTAAAATCCCATTTTAGATTTTTTTAATTTGTGAAATGGAGACTAGATTCCAAACCTTTATGTTAAATTTAACTGGTGTGACAGGAGTTAATTAAGTATAAGGAAGTCAAAATATCTTGGAGTAATAGTGATAACTTAGATGTTTAGTAAAGTTTTGTCTAATGTTCTGTCAAACTAAAGAGAAAATTATTAATCATTTTGTCTGTTTGTAATAGATTCGGTCTCTGACAAGCCATTGAACTCTTCTCTTTGTTTTCCTGGAATTCTTTCACCTGAATACTTCTACAAATTTAACATTATCATTGTCAACTTTTATAGACGCATTCGTTCTCAACTGTTTTGATCATGCAGTCTTACAGTACTTACGTAAATGCCATATCTTGGACGGTGGGGGGTCAATTGCCTCCACCTCTCCCTCTCCCTGCCTCTAGCCATTTGTATCACTTCATTTGTTTATATAATTACCCTCAAAGACCACCACAATACTGTCCATGTACTTTATTCTCTGCTTTCAACTCTATCCTCCCAGTGAGACATTGGTGCTCAATTTTCTCTCCTTATGAATAGCCCAACAAAACACTGCTTGGTCTCTCTTATTTCCTTCGCCATTGCTCTTTGCACTCCAAAACTTGCCATTATGTTTTCATTTGTTACTTTGTTGATCCAAGAAGTTTTATTCCAGCTGTTACCAAGTTGTGGAATGATCTTCCTAATCGGGTTGTTAAATCAGTAGAACTTCAAAAGTTCAGAGTTGGAGCAAATTCTTTTTTGTTGACCAGGCGGACATGAGTCTTTTTATAGTTTATATATGACATATTTGTTTTTGACGTGGTTAATAGTTTATATATGACATATCTCTTTTGACATTACTTTTTTTTAGAATGATTTATTGTTAATTTATTCTCTTCAGTTATTTATTTCCTTATTTCCTTTCCTCACTGGGCTGTTTTTCCCTGTTGGAGCCCCTGGGCTTGTAGCATCTTGCTTTTCCAATTAGGGTTGTAGCTTGGATAGTAATGATAATAATAATACTCCTGTAAAATATCTCTGCCGCATTTAGCTTGTTTCTCAACCCTATTGTCCAGCTTTCTGACCCATCCATAAGGGTGGACCACACATATGTTCTTAAAGCCCTAATTCTTGTTTGTATACCAACTCTATTATATGTCGGCAGATTTTTTATATTTTTAGATGCATTTTTGTCTCTCGGGATTCTCTATTTCTCATTTTTTCTCTATCTTGAATCGCCATACTACCCAGGTAAACAAAGTTGTTTGATTGTTTTTACTTTTTGGCAGTGTCAGCAATGATCACTTTCATATACATAATGTTATTCATATTGACTCCTCCAATACTGATACCGTATCTATAGTGTTTCTCAAGGTATTTTCTCCATGTATTGCAAATAGGTTTGGAGACAAACCCCATCCCTGGTGCATTCCTCTCTCTATTTCTCTCCTCATTGCAAATAGGCCTGGGGACCATACACATCCCTGGTGCATTCCTCTCTCTGTTTCTGTCCTCATTGCAAATAGGTCTGGGGACCATACACATCCCTGGTGCATTCCTCTCTCTATTTCTATCATTGCAAATAGGTCTTGGGAGAAAACACATCCCTGGTGAACTCCTCTATTTCTATCCATGTCAGATTGTTATTGATGTTGACTCCAGTATGTTGAAAACGAGTCTCTTTTCCATCTAAGTTTAATCTTTGCTAGATTACTATTAGGTGTGTTCCTCACTGTTCTCTTTTGTTCACTTTTGGCCTTCATTTCCATTTTCTACTTCACTGTGATTGTTTGGAACTTGTAACTTATTAAAATGGGTCTTGTTACTTTCACTTTTTACTTTTACGGGTTTATTTCTCGCCCTTCATCAGACACTAAAGTCTGTTCAGGCGGGCCTTGGTGTGTGAAAATAATTTCTTTCCAGTTAATATTTTGCTCTATCTTATCAGTTATTTTGCTAGCATTTGTATTCAGGCTTAATAGTTTTCAGGTCACTATTATAACATTTTCTAAAAAGATAAGTCTTCAGGTTTTCCTTGAAAGCTGCCACATTTTGGCTATTCTTGACATCAAGTGGAAGGTCGTCAACTTTGTTCAAGAATTTATTTTTTATCTTGGGTCGACATTCATCAGTCATTTCTGTAATCTGGCCTTCCTGTCACATTGTTTATGAATTTTATAATCGTATTTTCAAACTTTTTCATTAGCTATAATTCTTCACTATAGTTAAAAGCATTTTTACATTGGCTACAAATTCTTGTGGAGTTACTCTTCATATGATAGTTGTCCACTGTCTTATTTTTGCCCTGTAATTCATACCTGAATTCCTTTTATGTCTTGTCCCTAATTTCCTGGGCCTTCTTACGGTCTGCTTGTATTTATTTCCATATTTACTGGTTTTCTATAAATTTTTAGGCATTTCTGGAATATTGTATAGTCCTTATTCAATCTTTTGCTGAAGTGGATGTTGCAGACCTTTTTATCAATTGCTAACTTTTTTCTCTTTTTAGCTCTTTCACTGTATTATTTCTCTTCCTGTTGTTTTTTTTATAATTTATATATAAAATATCCATTATAATGTTAGGTTTTAAAAATATTTTAACTGTTCATTACTTGTAGTTTGTTTATTTCCTTGTGTTCTTAACTTTCTGGGCTATATTTCCCTGTTGGAACCCTTGGGCTTATAGCGTATTGCTTTTCCCACTAGGGTTGTAGCTTAGATAGTAATAATGATATAAGACTTTTTTTATCCTGTGTTTAATCCAATTTTCAAGTCAACTTTTAAGAATTTCCTTTTCTTGGGTCGACATATTCATTGGGAATATATGTAATCAGTTTTTCCTGCCATGTTCTATATATGAATATCTTGTTTAATACGCTTCAAAATTTGTCGCTAGACAACTCTTCACTACATACTGTATATAAACGTTTCTGTGTTGACTATAACTTGAAGGTTTCTATGTTGACTATAACTTAGGGGTTTCTATGTTGACTATAACTTAGGGGTTTCTATGTTGACTATAACTTAGGGGTTTCTATGTTGACTATAACTTAGGGGTTTCTATGTTGACTATAACTTAGGGGTTTCTATGTTGACTATAACTTAGGGGTTTCTATATTGACTATAACTTAGGGGTTTCTATGTTGACTATAACTTAGGAGTTTCTATATTGACTATAACTTAGGGGTTTCTATGTTGACTATAACTTAGGGGTTTCTATGTTGACTATAACTTAGGGGTTTCTATGTTGACTTGATTTGATGGCTGTCCCCTGTCTTCTCTCTGTCTTGTAATTCATACCTGAATTCCTGGTGTAATTCAAACCTGAATTCCTTGTGTAATTCAAACCTGAATTCCTTGTGTAATTCAAACCTGAATTCCTTGTGTAATTCAAACCTGAATTCCTTGTGTAATTCAAACCTGAATTCCTTGTATGTTCCCCCCCTTATATTGTACAATTCTGCACCCTGTTATTCCCATATCTAACTGGTTTTATACAAATATTTAGAATTTTTCTGAAATACTCTACTGTTAGTCTTGATTTTCTTTTACCAAATTAGATGTAGACCTTTTTTAAATTGATGACTTTTCTCTTTTAGCTCAGACCTTTTTTAAACTGATGACTTTTCTCTTTTAGCTCAGACCTTTTTTAAATTGATGACTTTTCTCTTTTAGCTCAGACCTTTTTTAAATTGATGACTTTTCTCTTTTAGCTCAGACCTTTTTTAAATGGATGACTTTTCTCTTTTAGCTCAGACCTTTTTTAAATTGATGACTTTTCTCTATTAGCTCAGACCTTTTTTAAATTGATGACTTTTCTCTTTTAGCTCAGACCTTTTTTAAATGGATGACTTTTCTCTTTTAGCTCAGACCTTTTTTAAATTGATGACTTTTCTCTTTTAGCTCAGACCTTTTTTAAATGGATGACTTTTCTCTTTTAGCTCAGACCTTTTTTAAATGGATGACTTTTCTCTTTTAGCTCAGACCTTTTTTAAATTGATGACTTTTCTCTTTTAGCTCAGACCTTTTTTAAATTGATGACTTTTCTCTTTTAGCTCAGACCTTTTTTAAATTGATGACTTTTCTCTTTTAGCTCAGACCTTTTTTAAATGGATGACTTTTCTCTTTTAGCTCAGACCTTTTTTAAATTAATGACTTTTCTCTTTTAGCTCAGACCTTTTTTCAATTGATGACTTTTCTCTTTTAGCTCAGACCTTTTTTAAATAGATGACTTTTCTCTTTTAGCTCAGACCTTTTTTAAATTAATGACTTTTCTCTTTTAGCTCAGACCTTTTTTAAATTGATGACTTTTCTCTTTTAGCTCAGACCTTTTTTAAATGGATGACTTTTCTCTTTTAGCTCAGACCTTTTTTAAATTGATGACTTTTCTCTTTTAGCTCAGACCTTTTTTCAATTGATGACTTTTCTCTTTTAGCTCAGACCTTTTTTAAATAGATGACTTTTCTCTTTTAGCTCAGACCTTTTTTAAATTGATGACTTTTCTCTTTTAGCTCAGACCTTTTTTCAATTGATGACTTTTCTCTTTTAGCTCAGACCTTTTTTAAATAGATGACTTTTCTCTTTTAGCTCAGACCTTTTTTAAATGGATGACTTTTCTCTTTTAGCTCAGACCTTTTTTAAATTAATGACTTTTCTCTTTTAGCTCAGACCTTTTTTAAATTGATGACTTTTCTCTTTTAGCTCAGACCTTTTTTAAATGGATGACTTTTCTCTTTTAGCTCAGACCTTTTTTAAATTGATGACTTTTCTCTTTTAGCTCAGACCTTTTTTCAATTGATGACTTTTCTCTTTTAGCTCAGACCTTTTTTAAATAGATGACTTTTCTCTTTTAGCTCAGACCTTTTTTAAATTGATGACTTTTCTCTTTTAGCTCAGACCTTTTTTCAATTGATGACTTTTCTCTTTTAGCTCAGACCTTTTTTAAATAGATGACTTTTCTCTTTTAGCTCAGACCTTTTTTAAATTAATGACTTTTCTCTTTTAGCTCAGACCTTTTTTCAATTGATGACTTTTCTCTTTTAGCTCAGACCTTTTTTAAATAGATGACTTTTCTCTTTTAGCTCAGACCTTTTTTCAATTGATGACTTTTCTCTTTTAGCTCAGACCTTTTTTAAATAGATGACTTTTCTCTTTTAGCTCAGACCTTTTTTAAATGGATGACTTTTCTCTTTTAGCTCAGACCTTTTTTAAATGGATGACTTTTCTCTTTTAGCTCAGACCTTTTTTAAATGGATGACTTTTCTCTTTTAGCTCGACAGAACATTGGTCAGAATAGTGCTTACAGTGAGGGAAGTAAAATTAGAATTTGCAGTTAATAGGTTCGATAACGTCAAAGCATAGATATATTCAATGACAGTTTTATAGCAATTAGAATTTCTTTGTTTTTGTTTTAGAAAACTGGTCCAAAGTAAATTAGTTTATTAGGCTTATATTGGCTGTCAGAGAGTTTGGTTAATTTATAATTTGTGTAGAGCCTCGGTGAGTTTTTTTTTACCATTGGCTCAAAGTGTTTATCATTTGTCTTGTTGAATAGAGTTTCATGATGAGTAAAATCAAATGGCAGAAGAAAGTATTTTAAGGTAATCACAATTTTGGTGCTTATTATAATTGTTTATTATATAAAGTGTATCTGGAGACAGTCAGTCACGGGAATTTGTTCCTATGCAAATTCAAACCATCGTTCAGATAAGGGGTATGTTTTCAGCCTGATGCTGGAGCGCCACTGAATAGTTTAACGAGCAGTTAAGCAATAGGGTGGACCAAGGGGGGAGGAGTGTCGCCCCCTTGTCAAGGTCTCTTCACTTTTGGTTTCTGGCCGCATCAAACTTCTTTTCTTTTTTCTTTTTCAGGAAATGAATGCTGTCTACAGATTATGTGAAGTGAGACACTCGATTGTGGGAAGGTGGACTTTACATCCAGGTTATGTTTATCACTGAACCTGTTGTAGATCCACACCCTATGCTCTAGGGGCATAATTGTTTGCAGTCAATCCCATATGTCGAGTGTTAGTTGTGACCTCTTTGTGGTGGCAGACGCATGCTTTGAGTGGGAAGGAAGAGCTATGCTTTTTCTTCACGCTTATCAGGTGCGTCTGCTTTTGCTGCTTCTTTGCTTACTCTGGCTCAATCCCCAGGGAATGTTATAGGAGCAAGGAGCCCTCTGATCTATGTCTGTGAGCTCTCAGGTTCTGGTGGCATATGCGGTTCCTCCTGCATTCGCCCTAACCCTTTAGAGGTTGGAGGCAGCTCTTCTCCATTTGCCTACCACTGAGGATGAGTCTAACCTAAGGAGGATTTGGTCCACTAAGTCTTTCAGGTATAGCAGGCTAATCATTGTCATTGTTTCCAATGGTGTCTGCAGTGGTTCCCCCTCCCTCGGGCAGGGAGGACAGTTTCTCCGGTGGCAGGGGTTACCTGTGCTTCTCCTTGACCCAGTTATCCATCCACCCTTTCCCCTGTGCTTCATCTCGACTTCTGCTTTAGGGTTAGCTCCCCTGTAAATGTGACTATCCCTCCACGAGACATTATTCCCCAGTGTTGTGGTCCCTGTTGGAACAACCTCTGTGGTTTATTCCCTTGGGGAAGAGTCGTCTGGGTCTCTCAGACTCCGACTACTGTGCTTTTAGTGCTAGAATGGAGGGTGGGAAACATGCACGTTCTTCCTCGTCATCCTCTTTGGTTTCCAACTACAGTGATACCTCGGTAGTCGAACGACTCTATACTCGAACAATTCGGAGTTCGACCAAAATTTTCGAGAAATTTTTGCTGCGGTGCTCGACCAAAAATTCGGTACTCGACCAGCCGAACACGTGACGACCGCATGGGCTTTGTGATGATCGCGCCATCTCGGCCACTCTCGCTTGTTCGGGAAGCATCAGTTCTCTCGAGAGCGTCACTCAGACAACGCGCGATCAGCATTCGTTGTGATTTAGTGATTTTCAGTGCTTTTAATTGCTTTTTTAGCTTTCATAATGAGTCCCAAGAAAGTAATGAGTGTTAAGGGGAAGGAGAAGAGGAAAACAGTGCGAACAACGATCGAGTTGAAGAAGGAAATTATAGCGAAATATGAGAATGGTGTACGAGTGTCCGATTTAGCGGTAGAATACGGAATGGCGAAGTCGACCATTTCTACGTTTTTAAAGCATAAAGAAATGATTAAGAAGGCGAATGTTGCAACGGGAGTTACGGCGGTAACTAAGCAAAGGCCACAAGTGATTGAGGAGATGGAAAAGTTGCTTTTAATATTTATTAAAGAAAAACAGTTGGCCGGGGAAAGTGTTAGTGAAGCGTTCATTTGTGAAAAAGCGTTGCATATCTATGAAGAATTAGTGAAGAAAAGTCCGAGTACCAGTGAAAGTGATTCATTTACATTTAAAGCGAGCAGGGGTTGGTTTGAAAAGTTTCGTAATAGAACAGGTATTCATCGTGTTACTAGGCATGGGGAGGCAGCTAGTTCGGATCAAATTGCAGCCGATAAATACGTGGGGGAATTCGATCGGTACATAAATGAACAAAATTTGATCGCACAACAAGTCTTTAATTGTGATGAGACTGGGTTATTTTGGAAGAAAATGCCAGCCAATACGTACATTACCAAGGACGAGACGAAGATGCCAGGTCACAAGCCAATGAAAGATAGGCTAACATTGTTGCTGTGTGCAAATGCAAGTGGCGATTGCAAGATCAAACCCTTGTTAGTGTACCACTCGGACAACCCCCGGGTGTTCAAACGAAATAATATTTGTAAAAGTGCACTACCAGTTATGTGGCGCTCGAACACTAAATCTTGGGTCACAAGACAATTCTTTACTGAGTGGATAAACGAAGTGTTTGCCCCCCAGGTTAAGGCTTACCTCATTGAAAAGAGCTTGCCAATGAAATGTCTTCTGGTTATGGACAATGCTCCTGCACATCCTCCAGGTCTCGAGGATGACTTGAAAGAAGAATACAGCTTTATCAAAATCAAATTCTTGCCCCCCAATACTACTCCCATACTCCAGCCCATGGACCAACAGGTCATTTCAAACTTAAAAAAACTCTATACCAAGGCCCTTTTCAGAAAGTGTTTTGAAGTGACCAGTGACACGAAGTTGACCCTAAAGGAATTCTGGAAGGAACACTTCAGCATCCTCAACTCTGTTAACATGATTGACCAAGCTTGGCGAGGTGTGACCTATAGGACATTGAACTCTGCCTGGCGTAAGCTGTGGCCATCATGTGTCACAGAGAGGGAGTTTGAAGGTTTCCAACCAGAGGCGGGTCCAAGCACTGCTACCCCTGTAATTTCTGATGACACTGATGTCGTTGAGGAAATTGTTGTCATGGGCAGGAGTTTGGGGCTTGAGGTCGACAAGGATGATATTGATGAGCTTGTAGAAAGCCATTCTACCGAGTTGACTGTGGAGGAATTGTTGCACCTGCAACAACAACAGCAGCAGGATCTGATTGTGGAGCAGGAATCTTCAGAAGAGGATGAGGTAAGGGAGGATGTTCCAAGTTCTCTCATCAATGAAATTTGTTCCAAGTGGGCAGATGTGCAGGCTTTTGCTGAAAAATACCACCCAGAAATTGCAGTAGCAAACCGGGCAGTGCATATGTTTAATGATAGTGTCATGTATCATTTTCGAAGAATACTGCAGAGGAGGAAGAAACAATTAACAATAGACCAGTTTTTCACAAAAGAAAAGAAAGCTGCTACATCAAAGCCTGTTTCTCCTCCAAAGAAGAGACAAAGAAGAGAAGAAACCCCTGAAATAGATCTGCCCACCCTTTCATTGGAGAGAGAAACAACTCCTGAAGGAGAACTACCCCGCCACATCATGGAAGGGGACTCTCCTTCCAAGCAGTAACCTCCCCCTTCCATCCTCTCCACATCCATCCCTGTATGCCATCGAACCGCTGCTCAAAGGTATGTTCACTACAGTACAGAAAATGGTTTAAAATTGTTTTATTTTAGTACAGTAAATGGTTTAAAATCGTTTTATAGGATTTTCTGACCAATTTCATACACATTTAGATAATTATTGTTGTTTAGGTACACGTTTTATTAATATTTTGGGCCTGTTCGAGTGCTTGGGAACGGAATAGAATATATACCATTATTTCTTATGGGGAAAAAAAATTCGGTACTCGAACAAATCGGAGGTCGAACACGGATCTCGAACGGATTATGGTCGAGTACCGAGGTATCACTGTATCAACTTCTTAGATGAAGAAGTAGAGAAAGTCTTGGTAGCTGTATGAAGGGCTCCTTATTGACACTTCAATTCCCAAGGGCCAATGCAAAGGTCGAGGGTCACGACCTCTATCATCTGCCCCATTTGAGCCAGGCTTGGGTCCCTTGCTACCAGAATGTTGCTATGGCTCCGTTTTTTTAGGCCCACAGGGCTGATGTACGTGGCCTGGGTTGTGATCTTTGGTCGCAGCTTCGATCCTCGGTCCCACTGTGACTGTCCTTAGATTCTGGACTGCCTCTATAGCCACTGATGCTACAGCTCCGCTTTTCCGGCATTGACCCCACCGAGCGTTGCTGCTTACTACCCTCTTCTTCCCATTGTTCCTCTCCCCTTTTCTCTTTTGCCAAGAGTATACGCATCCATTCTTCCAAGAGCCCTTGCCTTGCAGGCATAGATAAGAGGGAGTTTAGAGTGGATCTGCAAAAGAATCCCATAGGGTGACGACTTTATGCTTTCAGTGAATCTGAAAGATCCATCCCTTTATTACCTGTGCATTAGATCATTATTAGTGCTTCCCTTCTGTAATGGTTTCATATACTATTTTCGTGTGTCTGGTCTTCAATCTGGGTACTGCTCCTCAGTATTTCATTCAGATGATCTTCTGGGTAGTAATTTAGGGACCCCTTCAAGGAATACAGTACGTTCAAATGTGAATGTATTCCTCAAGTGGGTGATCTTGGTCGTCTTTATGTGTCAGTAGTGACATGATTAAGGTTAACTTTCCGCTTTCGTCATATTCAAATTGTGATAATCAAGGCAAAGTTGAATTTCTTACCCAAGCTGAGGTTAAAACACTTGGCGATGCTGGTAACAGTTGTATTTGTTACACAAAATAATCTCGACTTGTTCTGCACTTGAGAAGCTGGTACGATACCTCAAAAGCAAGTGGCTTTGCACGAGATCGCCTTAGGTACTTTTTGAAGAATCTGCTTCGTCACCGAGGATTGCCATCCTTCGAGCTGATGGGAATAGGACATGGGTAGATCGTGCCTCTTGGCTAAAGAGGAACCCTTGTATGAGAGTCCCATTCGACTTCGCATCTTGACATACAATGGTACGCGGATATGTCACGGGTTGCCGCACACCTTAACAACAGGGTTGTCATTTTTGTGGTCAGATGAAGCATCGACTCTGTCCTGGGATTAGCAGCCGTTGTAGCGCTACAAACCTTCCAATAATGTTAAGGAGACATTCAGTTAGTTGCTGACACACCACCACCATATGTGTAGCTCTACAAGTAGAAATCAAATGCATTTCAGGACAGCATTACATGCCAGGGAGTTGTCAGTTGGGAACATTCCTGGCAAGGAGAATGGGCTGGCAGAATCAATTTAGTTGCCAATGGTCATAGTGGTCCCTACATCTAGATGTATCAGATAGGCTTCTGGTTGTAGGGCTCTACGGAAATCGACACTGGTTCACCTTACGGCTACACAATAAGTGCCCTGGGTTTCCCCCTTATCCAACCCCATGATCTGTATTCATGGTTGCCTTCCAACATCCATGGGATCACTTGGATGGTTGCACCCAGTCTCCATTCAATCCTGTTCCTTTTGCTAATCTGTTGTGGGGTATTAGACCAGTACACATTGATTCGAGTGGCTCCCAGATGGTCTCGTTGGAATGGTTTCCTGCTCTGCCTTGCAGAGATCCCAAACAAACTTGTGGCCTTCACTCCCAGAGAAGTGGGGCATTTTCTATGATGGATATCACAAAAGATTCTTCTAGTGTTGGATCATTTGTATCAGATCGCAGAGTTTCAGTTCTTCCTGGCTGCGAGAAGCTCCTCTCGGTTGCATAAGTCAAGGCTACCCTCAGACTTGAGCTTGGTATTTCTGATGGTAGGAGATAGAACTCTCCTCAGTCTAGCTGTTTTTCAATACCTTGTCCGAGCCTTTTTAGAGAAGACCTCGGTTAAGAGTCTGACTCGCAAGACCGTCTTTGTTGCCTTATGATCGGTGAAAAGGTTAGGAGAGTGACTGGATATCTCTGCCTTAGTCTCCTATTCTAAGAGGTGTAGGAATTCCTTAGTCTAGTACTAAAGCACATGGAAAAACACTTCCGCTGATGGGACATAATTCCAAGTTTGAGTCCTCTATCCCATCTCTGTGTAGAGCTGCAACTGGTGCGGAGAGAAGAGGCTTTTGTGGCTCTCTTTAGGGTTTTGCAGTGGTGTCTGAAGAAGCCATGTGTGTCGGTAACTTCTTTAGCACGGGCAGAATAGAGAAAGGTGTCTCGAATCCTATCTCTTTCAGACTTGAGTCTATTAGTAAAGCATAACCTAAACCTAGACTGCTGAGAGATTCTAGGTAGGACTGGAACTCTCGAGGTTATGAGGTTAGCCCCAACCTTAGCTTTTAGGAATTTCGCTGGGTAATAAGGGATAGGGTGTGTATGCGGTAGACCATGTTCACGGTCTTAATTCTGAAGGAGTACCCACAAGCCCCTTGACGCATTTATGCTTGGTCTTGTGGTGGCTGCTGAATTAGTGGTGTAGCCAGCCCAGGTCCCTTACGGGACAGTAAGCATCTCGTCTGTAGTAACGTATAGGTGTAAGTTGGGAATGAAGGCTGAATGACTGGCACTTCTCCATTCTTTGTGGTCCTATCTTAAAGACAGTGTTACGTTCTAGATCTGACTTCGTGGTAATGAGCTAACTTCCGAGTTCCATTTTTTAGATCTTGAACTTTTGTCCTCCCTAGATGAGGGTGAGGTTTGTGGAATATATACTCTTACGTCTTCATGTGCCAGGTATATCATTCTGGACAGAGTTCCCCTTCATGGGGAAAGGATCTATCCTTTGACCATAAACCAATCATCTTGGACAGGCCTGGTCCTACCACCCAATTCATTCCAATGGTAGACATATAGGAGGTTGCTGAAGTCTTCTTCTTTGCTACCATACAGGACAAGGTAGATTGACATTTCAAAGAAAAAGAACCTACCATTCTGGTTCTAGTGGGACTGCTGACCCACCAAGCAGTGAGTAAACTTCCTAAAGGATGGTGGTTTTGTATTAGCGTAAAAACAAATCACTGTTTTTAAGTTATTTTGAGTTTTTCCTACCTATACAAACCAGTTATATAGATTATACTTCCCTCAGCAACCACACCTCTGTCATTTCACTTGTAACTATTGGTTTTCTGTTGTCATTTGTAGTTTCAACAGTTTTGAATGTTATGACACTAATAACCTTGGTGGCTTTCCTGGTTTTTCCTTGAATTCTTGCGCATTTCAAAGAAATCTTGGAAAATAATTGGTCTGTGTTGTGTCCTCTGCATTACATTTGATAAGCAAGAAGTAATGTTCTTTATTGCAACCATTTGGACCTGCTTTGCATTTTTCATTGCAATTTCTTTAAATTTTTCTTGGCATGGTTCTTATCAACCGCCAGATAAATTCTTCTGGTTGATGAATTGGTCACTCATTCAAAATAAGGGAATTATTTGTTAAATATCTTTTAAGGTATGGTTATATCTTTACCTTGGTTTTATTTTTCTGCACATGGCTGCTTTACTATGTTCCCAAGGCCTGTAGGAAACTGCCTCTTTGAATACTGCTAATAATGGTTGCTTTTTCTAATTCTGAAGAAGTTTTATCAAAGGTTCCTGGACTTGGTAGCCTTTTGCTACTGTGCTGTTTGCCACCTTGCAACTGCACTTTTTATAATTGTTCTTCCTGCTTGGTTTTCAACCTTTGGACCTTTGTTCACTAGTCCAATTGTACTGGGTTTGCCACCTTTCTTACAGCTGGGCTTCCAATCTGTGTTATAGTGCAACTGCACTGTTTTCACTACCTTCCAGCTGGGTTTCTAACCTCCAGATATGTTGTTCATCTGTGCATATTGCTACTGTACTTCCAGCTAGGGTTCCAATCTCGACCTTCGGCTTTCTAGTGCACTTTTTGCCACCTTTCTAACTAAGGTTTTCCAACCTGTGGACCTTTACTCTAGTGCATTTGTTGTACCATTTGGGTTTCCAATCTCTGGACCTTTGCTCTATTGCACTTTTTACCACCTTTCTTCCAGCATGGGTTTTAACCACTGGAATTGCAACAGCCAATTTATACTCCATAGTTTTAACACTACTAAATTTCCTACTAAATGAACACCATTGGAAGACTTATTCTGATACACCATTGGAAGAGACTTATTCTGATAAATCTCTCCTTACACCCTAGCCAGGTTTTGTACCACCCGTGACTTCCTCCCTAATGTTGTATTGCTGATAACTTTTATGCTTTAGCCTGACAAACTGACCAGATATAATCTTGTGTACTTTCAGCCATTGTGTGTAAAGTTGAAAATATTAAATCACAAAAGTCCAGTTTCGAATTGAGACTGCCAGTTGATTAAGGTATGAATTAATGAAGATCAAAAATAAACTTGATATAAATTGATCTTTGGTTAAAGGTACTGCCTTTAGTGCAAGCTGCTTGTTGCTAAAATGAGTATAAACAACAGGTCAAACTAATTTGCTTAAAATAGTATAGGCAATATTGAACAAGCTAGCTTTGCAACAAACAGTTTGCACTAAAGGCATTTTTTCAAGGGATAGTCCTTAATGAATACTGAATTGCATGTAAAATAAAGTAAAATGTATAAGAGGATATAATAAAAATCAAAGAAATAAACATGGTAATTTTATTAACATCTCAAAAAGAAATAAACATGGTAATTTTATTAACATCTCAAAAAGAAATAAACATGGTAATTTTATTAGCATCTTAAATACCTTACATAAGTTAAAATGCCTACAAGCACCTCTTGGGTTGCATGGGGCAGGGAGTGCAGTGTGGCCACCCACCTGAAGAGGAGGGATAAGGAAAGAAATGGAAGAGTTGATGGAGAGGTATGGGATCCCAGACACTTCTTTTTCATAACCCCCTTCTCTCTCCCTCCCTCCCTACCCCCTTTTCTTATTGACTTGTGTGTATGATTCTTTCCCTCAGTGTCTCTCCTCTCTCTCTCTCTTTCTCTCACCCAGGTCTCTGTTCCAACCTGTTTTCTCCAGATGTTCAGTCCTTTAATTTTGGTCTAGAATACAAGGCCTTTAATATTACCATGTTAGGTAGTAGAATTGGCTTGTTGGAATATGATGTTTTAGAGTGACCCTTAAATAGCTCAAGCCAGTAAGTTTCAAGTGTCCATCAAAAAGGGCTTAGTCATGTTCCTCATAAAAAATTTGGGTGAAATAAGTATTGCATTCAAGAATCATAAACTTTCTCAGAGTGAGGTTACTTTGATCCAATTATTTTTGGTACAGAAGTTTTCTAATGAATAAATACCAGGATTTAACCTGTGATATTATTTCTGTAGATTATTCAAATGCAAATCTAGAAATGGTGGTCAACAGAAAACACAAGTATATGATTTGGTATATATTTGCATGAGAAAATAACACAGACTTTACATGGATAAGGAATTATTTAAATCCTTCATGTTTCCCAAAGGAACAGGAAAGCACTGTCTCTAAGACTTAGCAAGATTGTTTTTTTATTATAAAAAGAGAAAATGAAAACCCTACCAAGGCCCACCCCAGGTCCCACCTAGTAACAAATGATTAAAGCAGTTTACATTCTTTAAAAAAAGGTGTTACTAGGTCCTTGAATGTTTTCATTTTCTCTTTTTTTTTTCTTTTTTTTTTTAGCAATTTATTTTCATACACAGATTCACATAGCATAATTATAAACTGCTTATTTTACTGCTTACATTCTAACCTTCAATATCACTGGTTGAACAATCTTATAATAAACTCAAACTAAACTTCAAATTACATTTTAAAAATTTATTCTAAATTTGCTGCTTGTCTTAAATTAATAAACTCAAAAAAAACTTTAAATTACATTTTAAAAATTTATTTTAAATTTTCTACTAGTCTTAAAATTTCTTTGGTTGCTAAAAAGGCCACATTATATTCAGAAGAGATAAGATACAAAATTTTTATCTAAAATATCATCCTCGGTCAATTGCAAGTAAAAGTCACTTCAATAAAATGGTATCAAAAGACCTTAAAGTATTTCTCGCATTAGCAGTAATTGCGGATATATTTCTATTCAATTTCCATTAAAAATTGCCCGAAATCCGTAAACACCAAAATGTACAGACAGAGACACAGAATATTTCATGGGTCACACGCATCCATCTCTTGAGCCATGAGAATTTTCCAAAGAGAACCATAGTCAATATTTGACCGAATCCTATGCGAACCTCTTACGCTCGACTTGTAACAAATCCTGAATAGAAGAACCATGGTATCGCCAGGTGCTTATCAGAGCTATGCAAGGAAAACATCAAGAGCTAAATACAGTATGAAACACTTGTGTAGGCTTGCCATTGTTAATCGGCATTTCAACTCCCTTTCAGTTTTTTAATATGGAATGCTGATGCCCAGGGTATATGAGTCAACTCTGTTCAACAAATAACCAAATGACGTTTCAAAACCAACTTAAGAAACACTTCCGAGTACTATGAAGTAAATGAAATCATGACAAATCAATTAAATTGGTTTTGGTTCAGCATGTAAATGCAATAATTTTGTAACTTTATCTATGTTACAAGGAAGAAAAATTAAGTACAGCACTGCAAGATACAAGAAAGCACAGTAATTACATAAGGGTCCAGACACCTACTGTAACTTCTCAAATCTTTGATCACAAAATTGAAGATCTGCTTCCAATAATTCACTACATAAGTAGATTCATTTGAAAGTACCAAACTGTATATTAATGCCCTTCAGTTACATCTACTGAAGTTTAGCCAAACAATCTGTATTTTATGGTAGTTAAGTCCAAAATAAAAAAGTGAACTATACAAAAAACCTGACTACGAAACATGGTCATCGAGTTACCAAATTCCAGAAAATGTCGATACAAAGAATATATTAAAAGCAGTAAAGATCACTTAATGCATATGTTCTGCAAAGAAAGGGCTATTCATCAAACTTGTCCGAGATGGGAACTTGCTGTTAGATTAGATATAATCTTTACATTATTGCATTGAAGGAAAGTTGATGAAATCACATGCAAGAGAGTACAATATCCTACATTGAAAAATCTTTTCGGCATCTCAATGCAAAAAAATCTGAAACTGTATCATAAAGAAAAGAGAACCCAGCTGGAATAAAGGTGGCAAAAACATACTGCATATATGCAGTGTAACATGTAAAAGATGCCATCCTCCAAAATAAGTTAATGTAAGTCATCGTGAACATGGATCAGATCTTTAGGGAAATTCCCAAACCAAGGAAAGAATTCTTTAACTGCGAAAGCAATCATGAGATTGACTGGCACACACACGCCTAGTTCAAAGGATTATGCAACATTTCCCAGATCTAAAACCTATAGGCCTTCTATGTAAGTAAAGATCATGATGGTATGACAACCTTAGAGGATTTCTTCAAGTACATAAGGCATAACCTGGAGCAACCTCTTCTTAGAAGTCAAAACTCAGAGGCTTTTAAGAGAGACCTTAGAAGACTTGAGAAGTCAGTACAAGAAACTATCAAAGTAAGGTCACAAGTAGTCTATGTACTTGAGTGCCAAGAATACTTAAAATTTCATTTCCAAAAATGATTTTGGATTACAGACTGCATATATGAAATACCAATGAGGTTTTATGAGTCAATCCCACAAGGATATGAGGCTAAGGATGCACGAGGGCAATGCCTCTACTAGGAAATCAAGAAATGCTACTTTTCCAGTGCTGTAGTTCCCTCCTAAACCTCTATTTGGAAGATGCAATAAGAGGAAATACAAAGAGAAGCAATTCAATACTCAAACATCACTGCAAATTACAAACATTTACATTGCCAACAGTAAACCAAACTACGAAAAAGACCCAACCTCTCATCACTATACCTGGCAAATGTGGTGTACATGGATAAGTACTACAAACGGAAAAATTGATTCTATACGACTCAAGTTACCTTAAAGCTTGAAATGACCTTCAACTTTCCACTAACTAATGGGACTCCACCAACGTAAAAGAATAAAAGTCCTGCCTATCGGCTTCTCTCTATGCACTTTTATAATAAAACAGTTCAACTACGGAGCATTTGGCATCCTTAATGTTGCAGATGCAAAACAAAGGATCAAATGACCATAAAAAAATTTCTATAGGATGTGGATCACTTCATCAAGACTGGAGATTTGAGTACAGAACTATGACAGATGTCAACCAACAATATCTGGTTTCTCATTGCCACTATCAATGTAGTTTCATTTATGGAATGAAAATAGAGGTTAATTCATTAGATTAACTTTGATATAAAAATATCTACAAATACATTTCTACCTTCAATATTTCCTTTCCAAGTATCCGTGTGTATGACCAATTCAAAATGGGAAACCAGACTTAAAACTTATTTCCAAAGAAACAAGGGAAAAAATGAATATGACAATTAACTTATTGTCAGAATTCATCAAAAAAGGCTATCTGCCACTAGAATTATTTAAGAAAAGTAACGAGAGAAAGGCAATTCCTTCACAGAACACTGAGACAAACAGCATTCAAAGATAATGCCCTCAATAATACAATTCAAACAGGATTTCATTTCCTTTTGCTCTTTCTACATCTGGCTATCTGATAACCAGACTTTTCTTGCTACAATTTTCATCTCTCAATAAAGAACAAATGATCCACTAGTCAAAAGAAAGTAGGAAGTTGTCTTGGTAGTCAGGTGGTAAAACTACTAAAACATTATTTAATCAGAAACCCTTTTTAATCAGCTTCAATTAAACAACAGAAGGCAGAAAAAAATAGTCAATAAATAAGACTGAAAAGACTGATTCCATTTCAAATTAGCATCAATGGAGGCAGAAAACCACCACCGATATACTATTCATGCAGTTTTAACCTTCCTTTAAAGAATGAACATGACATTGGTTTATACTTGCAGCCCTCCTGATTGGAAATGGTAAATAAAGTCACCATGGACATAGATGAGAAGTTCTTTAGGGAAATTCCCAAACAGAGAAAAGGGTCCAAGTTATAACCTTTTATAGCTCAAACACAAAAGAAAACAAGAACCATTACAAAGAGTGAAAGGTTAAGGGAACTTAACCATTAAAGACAAAAAGGTCTTTCCTACCTCTTGAAGGAAGGAAGCCTAGACTAAATCAATTTCATTTCTTAAATGTAGACCAATGGTTGCCAAATTTCTTAATAGAAATCTTGAAATTAGTGCACGGTACAAACTATGGAGCATAAAGTTGAACCCTAATAAAACTTAAAGTATAATGACAAGTAGGTTGAGGACAGTGGCTCCTTAACATCCAGACCTCTACATTGGCAAGGTCTGTTAACGTTATATGGATTATTTTCCCCGTTGGAGCCCTTGGGATTGTATCATCCTATTTTTCCAACTAGGGCTGCAGCATAGCTGGTAATCACAGTGATATCGATGTGGCGAGGAGGGATATAGGTGCCATATATAACTCAATTAAGTTCAGGTGTGATTCTTGATTGCAAATTCACTTTTGAGAAACATTTAGTGTTTCTTAAATTGCACAGAAAAAATTGGCTTCTTGAGAATATCTTTTATGATTTCCAGTGATTAGTCTATCGACAGGGAATGTTTTATTTCTTTCATTCTACCATGATACAGTACTGTTGTCCTGTCTGGTCTTACGGTGCTGACTTTCATATCAATTTGTTGGACAATAACTTGGTATATTAAATTCATTATTCTTGATCTGGATATTCCCTGGGAACTTTGTTGAATTACTTCTTTATGCATATTACATAAGATTCTTTATTCAGATCAACCATTGCATTCAGATCTTCCCAGTCTGTACCATCTTGTATGTAGAAATAGGTGATAAATTTTGCACATTTAGACATGTTTTTAATATTCAAATAAGCCATATATTATCCTCCTCCTAATATCTGGATTCTCTCTATACCTCAGGATCAGAGACCCAAGGGAGAATCGACTAAAAGATAATAGCCTCTGGTTGGCCTGGGAATCGAGCCCGGGTCCGAGAAACTGAGGTGACAGCGACATACCATCTAGCCGTTAATTCTAACAACTTTGCCTTCTCCATCAAAAGGCTCAACACTACACAGTGTTCTAGAAATTTTATTCCACCTGTGACCAGATTGTAGAATGACCTTCCAAATCAAGCAGTTGAATCAGTGGAACTTCTGAAGTTTGAACTTTTTACAAATGGTTTTCTGATGGACTCTGTTGGACAAGTTACCTTAAGTCTTAACATTATTACTGAACCATGCTGGAGCCTTTAGGCTTGTAGCATCCTGCTTTTCCAACTAGGATTGTAGCTTGGTAGTAATAACATGTCAGGAAAAACAATGAAGAGAATTCCACATCGTGTATCTGGGTCTTGAAATAATAAAAGTCACAGGAACATGAGAAAGATTATCCAGGAAGATTTCAAAGTGTCTATTGGCACCCTGAACAAAAAAGTTAAGGATATTGTCCCTTAACTTGTGACAATTTCAAAAATTGAACCCTCCTAAGAATCAGAGAAGCAGTAATGCTATAACTGTACTTTAAAGTGAAGCACCATATAGCTTTTGAAGTTTTACCCGTTTTTATCAACTGGGTATGAGAATATTCCTTTCTTTTTTCAAAATTAGGACATTCTACTCTGCAGAGGACTATCCGTCCATATGGAAAAGGAGATAATTATCTTCTTTGGTACAAAATTAACTACTTTGTATGCATATAAAAAAAGCACACTACTACCGAGCATATGTTTTGAGAAGACAGACTGGACGTGAACTGTAAACAAGAAAGCTCCAAGTCTATGTGAGAAGAAACAAACACATGTTCATCTTTGGTTCAAAATGAACTGCTGCGTAAGCATATAAAAAAAGCACGCTTACCACCGAACATATTCTTTGAGACAACAGTCTGAACATGAAACAGTACAAAAAAGGGATTTTGACGAAGGAAAAATCTATTTCTGGGCGAGGAACCTGTGTCGCTCCATGAAATGCTCCTTAAAGCACCATTTCAAAGGTATAAATACTGCTAAATATACCAGAGAAAAAAGTTGCATGGAATGCTAGGAATATATCCAGCTCGCTCACCCCTAAAGGGTGTCGGTATTAAAACTGGGGCGAGTGATACCACTACCAGAGGTCCCTTTTCAATTAGACTTCTCCCTCCTCAAAATCCCCGTTACTACAAGGTGTCGTTCAAAAGCTTTAATGTACAGTATATGTGAGCTTATGGAATGTGGGAAATAAAACTAGAGACTGTCACTTATTTTCTCTAATTCTGCTTTTTCTATCCTGAACCATCAAATTTTCAAGATTCAATTTAATAAAGACTTCTTCAAGAAGTCTCTGTTATAACTATTGCAGTTGTCATCTTCATCAACTTTTGTTTATCCCTTTCTTAGATGATTTTAAAAACAATGTTTTTTCAAGTCCATTAGATCATGACTTGAATCTGATAAGCAGATGACAAATTGAAACCAGTCACAATTTGATCTTCCAGAAAGGAGAGATGACCCTTAAATGGGTCGCACATAATGTTTGCTCTTTCTTTTCCCACAGCCCTGGGTACATTAGGCTCTTTGAGGCGTCAATTTGAACCCTCGGTTTTGAACGGCCGTCTGCTCTCTTAATTCTATCTGGTTGCATTTGTATAACTTCAACTCTGCATTGTTCCAGCACTCACTTATTTCAAAGGACCAAGCCTATAGAATCCTATGAACCAACTAAGTGTTCTGTTCTACTACAATGGAACAATGTAATAACAATCTCACATCGATAAAAACAATGGAAGAATGGGAAAGACCTTAATAAAAGTTATAGACGTTCCCATGTAATGAAATGGATTGTACTGGTATGATAAGATTTAGGCAACAGGCCTGAGGCCAGGAACTTTTTACTCTGTCCATTATCTCTCTCCATATTTGTTTAAAACATGGGAAAAGTAAAGTAAAGGAACTTTCACAATACACTAAATTTGTCTCAAAACTTGAGCCAAATGTGTTCTGCATACAAGATATGTATGTTTATTTATGATTTCCATCAGTAGCATCAGTAATTTAACTATAATCTTTTGTCTTTCTTTGTCTCAAGACATAAGGGGTGGAAAGATACAGGACTTTGAGCCAGCTTCTATCTCCCAAAAATATGGTAACAGTACCAAGAGTTCTTCAAATACAACAAATAAACCGGGAATAAGAATGTCAGCACAGCAACCAGATGAGATTAAAGGCCAAACATCCAGAGCTTTAAATGTTCCTGGAACAAAAACAGGAAACAAAGGACACAACCTTTTCTGGGATACATAGAACAAATACAGTGATCCCTATGATTCCTCCAAAGGTCCATAATATTCAACCGACAATGTTTCCTAGATTCCCAGACATCTGAAAACCTACCAGTTCTTAAATGTTCCTGGAACAAAAACAGGAAACAAAGGACACAAGCCTTTTCTGGGATACATAGAACAAATACAGTGATCCTTATGATTCCTCCAAAGGTACATACTATTCAACCGACAATGTTTCCTAGATTCCCAGACATCTGAAAACCCACCAGTTCTTAAATGTTCCTGGAACAAAAACAGGAAACAAAGGACACAAGCCTTTTCTGGGGTACATAGAACAAATACAGTGATCCTTATGATTCCTCCAAAGGTACATACTATTCAACCGACAATGTTTCCTAGATTCCCAGACATCTGAAAACCCACCAGTTCAGCGACATAGCTAAGACAAGAACGAGACGACGACATGACACCCCTATTCAGAATTTCCTACAGGGCCGCTAAAGGTCTAAACGGCAATACTAACTATGGCCCGCAGTGTCCGACGCCCTGTGGACCAAGAGATCTCAACGCACCCGCAATATCGGCGAGTCTGTCTGTACATATGGTGAAAACAGTTGACGAGTATTCCTAATGACAATTTAACAGAAATTCAATTCAATTATTATAGCTAAAGAATACGATACACTCTTTTAAAATCATTATACATAAGTGAGTTTTACATATCATGTGACTCTTTTAAATGATAATTTACAATTCATTTTACATCTCAGTTCAACTGAAAATAAGTGACATTTATATCAACCAAAGAAAATGAAAAAACTTTCAATACTATTTAATTACAATGAAATGCCATTATCCTTTTTTACTTTAAACACTAAGACTTAAAAATATTATCAACCAGATCACATTGGTTAGATTGTAAGATGTAATTACAATCTTGCTATCCATTTATATGAGACAGTACATTTCTGTGTTCCTTAATGAGAACAAGAAGTATTTAAAATCATTACATGTAAAGTCATATTTTCTCTTGCAATACACATCAAATCATGTACATAATCATTTCTAAATTTTCTTAAAGAACAGAAATAGCACACAGGATAAAAATTAGATATACATTCATTAGAAAAATTCAGTACTAAAATAATTGGATCAAAATAGCAGCACACAATGAAAGTAATAAGCAAATGATTTTAACAAATGCAATACTAATTTCAGTAAACACATTTTTATAAAGAACATTATAGGTCCTTTTACTAAAGAACAAACTTACTGACAAGAACATTTAAGAATCACTCTACATACAATAAATATTCCATCAAGTCAATTTAACTAACAAGGCAATTAAAGACGTATTTCAGACCAAAATTAAAGAACTGAACATCTGGAGAAAACAGGTTGGAAAGAGACCTGGGTGAGAGAAAGAGAGAGAGAGAGGAGAGACACTGAGGGAAAGAATCATACACACAAGTCAATAAGAAAAGGGGGTAGGGAGGGAGAGAGAGAGAAGGGGGTTATGAAAAAGAAGTGTCTGGGATCCCACACCTCTCCATCAACTCATCCTCTTCTTTCCTTTTCCCTCCTCTTCAGGTGGGTGGCCACACTGCACTCCCTGCCCCATGCAACCCAAGAGGTGCCAGAAGGCAAATAGTTAAATCTTTTGGAAAGCTGTTTGGAAAAAATGGTCACAGTTAAAATTATGTACTTCAGCTATCACAACATAACTAAAATCCTAAATTTCTAAAAGTAATTTGTATTTTTCCTAGCTATACAAACCTGAGTCCTTTAGGTAGGGAGTGTGTTTTCAGCTTAAAGCTGGACGGCCGCTGAATCGCTGAACAAGCAGTTAAGCAAACTTTGGGAGCAAAGGCGAGAGCCCACCCCCTTACCTGTCATAGTCTCTTCAATTATGACCTTTTGGCTCAAAACTGAGAGGAGTGGTTGACGGGATAAGTATAATCTAAAGAAAGCAGGTTTGTATTGCTAGGAAAAATACAAATTACTTTAAAAATTTGTGATTTGTTCCTACTCAAATACAAAACATCGTCTTTTAGGTAGGGAGACTCACTGCCTGGAGTGTCGGAAGTGGTACGTAAGTGGTACGTTCTTTTTCTTCCCTGGAAATGTTCAAGAACATTAGTACTTGGTCAAAGGCGTGATCCCTTTCCTGCCAAAGGGGTTTGCAGTCAGGAATGATATACCTGGCTTATGATGACCAAGTGCTGGTATATATTCTACCATCTTCATCCTTGTCTATGGAGGATGGGTGAGAACTTCCATAGGGTTTAAAGATGGAGCTCAGAAGTGTAGTTCACATCATCAAGCCAGATCAAGCGAGTAACACTTTGACCACTTTGTCCCTAAGATAGAGGCAGAAAGAATGGAGGAGGGGCCAGTCATTCTTCCTCCTTTACAGAGTTAAATTTATATGTTACCAGAGAGGATATGCTTACTGTCTCCTAAGGGATCTGGGCTAGCTACACCACTAATTGAGCAACCATCACAAGACCAAGCGCAAGTGTGTCAAAAGCTTGAGTACTCCTCTGGAATAAAGGCCATGAAAATGCTCTGGTACATAAACTAACCCCTTTCCTGCTGCTTCCTCCGGTGCCTTAGATGACCGCGAAGGTAGCAGCAGTAGGGAATTCAGCATTATGAAGCTTCATCTGTGGTGGATAATGTGGGAGGGTGGGCTGTGACACCCTAGCAGTACCAGCTGAACTCGATTGAGTCCCTTGTTAGGCTGGGAGGAACGTAGAGTAGAGGTCCCCTTTTTGTTTTTGTTTCTTTGTTGATGTCGGCTAACCCCCAAAATTGGGGGAAGTGCCTTGGTATATGTATGTACGTATAATATACCCACTTCTTCCGGTTGGGATCGGAGGAGCTTGATTTTCCTTTTGCCTCCAGCCTCTAATACTGCGCGACAAATGTGCTCGAGTGGGCAGCAACGCCAATGCATTTGAATCTAAACTAGATGCAACCTCTGCAATTATGGACCGTGCAGAGGCTTGTGAATTGGTGGCTATTGATTTCATTTTTGTTTTTGCTTCGTAAACTTTACGCTTAGATGGATGAGAGGGATGGCAATGCTCGCCGACTGTTTTGCCTATGGATACACTATCATCTTCCAACTCTCTGACGTACATCTGCTTCCACTCCACCATTTGCTGCAACAACAGACCCCAAGTACTTAAACTGATCCACCTCTTCAAGTAACTCTCCATTCAATTGCACTTTTGCTTTACACTCGATATAATCACATTTCCAATATGTTTTCTCACCGTATTTTCGATCTAATCAGTAAATATAGTTAACCCTTTTACCCCCAGGCTCTTTGGAAATTTCCAACCCTTAACCCCCAGGGGGTTATTTTTTCCCAGCACATTTTGCAGTATATTTTTTTTTAAATTGCTCTAACAGCCTTAATTTTTGTCATAGAGGTGTCAGATTGGTCTCATTCTCTTGGAAAATGCCTGAATTTTCTTAATAAATTATCAAAAATATGAAAAAAAACAAATTTTTATAGCATTTTTTTGCAAGGACGTACCGGTACGTCCATGGGGGTAAAGGGATGAGTTTTGTGAAACGTACCAGTACGTCCTTTGGGGGTAAAAGGGTTAAGATCGTCAACTAATTTCAGTCCTCCTCTACTAGTATACATTTGATACACCATCGTCTTGGGTTGGCTGCCTACAAAAAACTAGTCAAATGTATAAAAAACTTTTAGAAAGATAAAATTAAAGATAAAAAAAATTACTTGATTTCCTTATTGGTTGTTTACTTATCGAAACTTTGAAAGCCGAACTTGGTTGTTTGAAAGAGATAAAATGGTACTTCAGAAACCAAAGTGTTTTTATCACAAATACTTGTTTTACGGCAAAATTATCTTGCGTTGATTTTTCCTATTGGGCGAAATTTCCCGAGGCGAAAACTCCTGAGGCGAGTTTTCCTACGGCAAACTTGTTTACGGCGACTTTTTCGGACACGGGAGTGAAGAAAGATCTGGGTGATAGGATAGATGTGAGAGAGGCAAGAGAGCATGCTAGAAATAGGAATGAATGGCGAGCGATTGTGACGCAGTCTGGTAGGCCCTGCTGCTTCCTCCGGTGCCTTGGATGACCGTGGAGGTAGCAGCAGTAGGGGATTCAGCGTTATGAAGCTTCATCTGTGGTGGATAACAGGGGAGGGTGGGCTGTGGCACCCCAGCAGTACCAGCCAAACTCAGTTGAGTCCCTTGTCAGGCTGGGAGGAACGTAGAGAGGAGGTCCCCTTTTTTGTTTCATTTGTTTGATGTCGGCTACCACCCAAAATTGGGGAAAGTGCCTTGGTATATGTATGTGATGTACTAGCTAACACCAAGGGCTTAAATGGAAATATAGCCCAGTGAGGAAGGAAATAAGGAAAAAAATATACTATACGAGAAGTAATGAACAATTAAAACAAAACATTTTAAAAACAATAACATCATTAAAATAGATCTTTCATATATAAACTATAAAAATAGACATGTCAGCCTATTCATCATAAAAACATTCACTGCAAGTTTAATATTTTGAAGTAGTGGGAGATGAGTCACTAAGAAGGGACTGATACTTGGGTAATAAAAGTACACATCCTTCAGATCTACTGAAAGCAAGAAATCTTCCTCTGATGGAATTCTTTGAGCGTGATCCACTCCAACATTCCTCCTCCCTTTGTCTGAAAGGCCAGGGTCCTCATTGATGTTGAAAAAATGGATAAGAACTCTATTCCCAAGATGGGGAGGGAGCAAAGGCCTGAAAATGTTGGTAAGCAACCATCCTGAAGGAATCACACAACCCAAGGTTTGGCCTTATGCTTCTGCTGGATTGCCCAAGGCACGACAAGGAATTCCCCCTACTCTCGGATGTATGATGGGGGAGAATGCTGCAAAGCGTAACTCTCTTCTTAACTTCTTCAGCCATCCCACTGCCTGGAAGAAACAGGTAGGGTAACACGAAGAGCTGCATGCCCCAGTTCCTTCCGAGAAGTTGCAGGTGGTCCCACCAGTCTGGTACCTAGGCCCCCGGGGAGGGGCAATCACTGCAGACATCATCGGGGGGACACTGACTACGTCCTTCAATGAAAGACCTAAGGACACCAATACTTTCCTTCATTCACACTCATCATCAGCAGTAGCACAAATGGAGAAGAGCCTCCAACCTCTAATGGGGTGTGACAAAAACAGGAGGAACCCGACATACCACCGGGAAAGATCGCCGACTTAGGACAGAGGGCGACTTGCTCCTGACACATACTCCCAGGGGATTGAGCAAGAAAAGTAAGCACGGGAGCAGTGATAGAAATTGCACCCAATGAACGAAAGGAAGAAGAAAAGCTCTCTTTCTCCCCCTTAAAGCATACGCCCGACACCACAAAGGAGGCCATGACCTATAGTCGGCAACCAGAGACGATTGCAAACAATCCTCCCCCTAGCAGGAGCAGTGAGAATGTTTATATATAGCCGGTTAAGTTCATCCTCTCATGATTGAGTGTCTCGCTTCACCTTCTAAGGATCAACAGCCAGAATGCACTTTCTGAAAAAGAAAATGAAAAGTTCTCTTACGGGTACACTGGTATTACTGTACTTGATGTGGCCAAAAACATAAGTGAAGAAACGTTGATAGGTAAGGAGGCAGGGCTCCACCCCTCGCTTTCCCCCTTGGCTTAACTGCTTGTTAAATGATTCAACGGCCGTCAAGCTTTGCGCTGAAAACATACTGCCTCCCTAAAGGACTCTTAAGTTTGTATTCGCATAGGAACAAACACTCCCGATGAGTAGCTATGATCCAAGATTAAAACTTGCACATTCCTAACTAAAGAATTTTACAATGGTTGCGAAGGAGTTTGGAAATCGCAAGAGAATTTGAGAGACTTTGACTTCTTAAACTTAATAACTATCAAAATGACATTGTAATTTCAACAAATGTTCAACTAACTTTTTTGTTAATACATGCAATTATGCTACGGTATTTCCATGGTCGAAATTTGCTAAAGCAAACTCCCACCCATAAATAGTAAAGTTAATTCTTTAAAATTCTACAAAATTAAGCATAAAGTAAAAATGAAATGTATACCCAAGTTCTCTATAGATGTATCTCAAAAAATGCTTAATGTTCGCAACATCATATCTTTTTTAGCATCTTTTTGAAAGATAGATAATGTTACACAACCTAAAATTAAAATACGTTTATCTTAGTTAATAAAAAAAACAATATCTGTGCAGGAGCAATGCTGAGAATGTGCAAGAACTCGAATTACTGCAAGCAACATAAAAAACTACCTAAATTTCAAGCATCGAGCAGAAGCACAAAAAAGCATTTAGTCAATGAAATATGAAATGATTCACTGAAATAAGAGGAGTTGGAACTAGGGGACAAATCTAACTGCAGATGAACTAAAAATATTTAAGCATTGTAAACCTTGAACGCTCAATTACCGCAATTACAACTAACCAACTCAGAGATCTCGCTACATAAAAAGTAAGAAGCCCAATAAGAACTATCAAACAGCACTTTGGCAACCATACCAAAAACTAACTTATCCCAAGAGATTAAATACATATAGCATTATCATTCAGATTATGATACAATAATCTATTTTTGTACTCTAAACTATTAGTGACCGACAATTGATTTAAATTTAAGTAATATTATCCACAATGAATCAGTAATAAAAAGAAATACAAAACGTAATAGATTTTACAAAAGTAATTTCTGTGACCGTGAAAATCTGTTTGGAAACCTGAAGGGTTCTTAACCCTTTTACCCCCAAAGGACGTACTGGTACGTTTCACAAAACTCATCCCTTTACCCCCATGGACGTACCGGTACGTCCTTGCAAAAAAAATGCTATAAAAAAATTTTTTTTTATATTTTTTATAATTTTTTGAGAAACTTCAGGCATTTTCCAAGAGAATGAGACCAACCTGACCTCTCTATGACAAAAATTAAGGCTGTTTGAGCAATTTTAAAAAAATATACTGCAAAATGTGCTGGGGAAAAAATAACCCCTTGGGGGTTAAGGGTTGGAAATTTCCACAGGGTTAACTACACACAATAAAGAAGGAAGCCTCCATGTTAATAATCCTTGCACTAATAACCATAAAAGGAAGCCTTTCTGATTTACAGGGCCCGGGCAATACCTGTACCTACGCGGAAACTACTATGATTAAACGTATTATCTATCGCGATCATGAATTCTTAAAAACTGTATCATCTATAACTGTCATGAAATCTTAAACTATTCAATTCTCCATCAAATAATAAGGGGCAGTATTGTCTCTTCCTGTTTTCTCCATAAACTAAACAAGAAAAAAACAAAAAGACATAACAAACATCATGAGCCGACATAAAGAATATTGTGGAGAAAAAACCACAACGCATGATTTATCTTAATCCTGTTTAAAATAAAACTGAAGGACTCAGCCCGTAACTATTTCCTAGAATTGTTTACAGAAATAACCTGTCAAATACGATAATGGAAACAGACGGCAATTCTAATATCAAAATCATTGAATACTGCCGGGCAAAAATAGGACCTACTTTTCTTTTAAATAACAAAGTGATGATATGTGTCATATGAAACCAATTCTACTTGTTTTACATTAAGGAACATCCTGTACTGTACATTAACCTTGAACTGATATCTGAAATTAGAATTTTAATAAAATCTCTTATTTCTCTGCTCATCTGATGTTCATATTACATCTTCTACAGAGGCCAGGGTTTATCAACAGGTTGTTTATATTTTTCTAAAATATTAAAATTCTTCCTTTTTTTTCAAACAATACATGACCCTAACAAAGAAACAGAGCCCTCAAATATAAGTGGTAGGAAGCACAGATTGTCGCCTTTAGATAGGGTAGGATTAGAAAATTTTGGCCTCAAGCCAAGCACTGGAGTATCAAAGGCCATTCAGTGCTATATGATACAAATTAATCAATTGTATCTGTCGCACATAATTTTTCAGGAACGACACACTGTAAAAAGAAAAAAGAGGCAAGTAAAAAGAATATATAATAATTAAACAATTAAACAAAAGAAGGTAAATGAAAAAAAAGCATGTCAATGATGCTATCTTCCAGCAAATACTTCATGCATCACATAAGTATTGCAGTTCAACCTAGCTTAATTAAGCGAGTATCTTGAAGATTAATTCTCTATTCCAGGCTCAATTTCAAATAGCACTTTAATTGAAAAATTTAAAACTGCAGTTTCCAATACATGTAATGTACATTTAAATTTGAAAAATCACAAATTCTTAAAGATATAATTCTATGTTCCAGATTCAGTTTTAATTTGAACTGGAAATTAAAAGTACTTAAAACTGCAGTTTGTGAATAAAGTACCAGTAGTGTACTGTACCTTTAAATTTCAATTAGCATTGGAAATTAATACATTTAAAACTGCAATTTCTAGTACTGTACATTTAAATTCTAAAATATCACAAATTTTTAAAGATGTAATTCTGTTCCAGATAAAATTTTAATCAGCATTGGAAATTTTAGAATACTTAAAACTGCGATTTCCGGTAAAACATTTAAATTTTAAAAAATCACAAATTTTTAAAGATGTAATTCTGTTCCAGATAAAATTTTAATTAGCATTGGAAATTTTAAAATACTTAAAACTGCGATTTGTGCACTACTGTACTGTACGTTTCTATAAAAATAAATTACAAATTTGTAAAGCAATTTATATTCTACTTTACTATAGAAACCTGAGCCCTTCAATAGGAGTATGCTATCAGCAAAGATAGATGCGGCTATTATTAACGAGGTGGCGGTAGTTAGCTGGAGGGTGAAGGGTAAGCCCCTCCCACCTCACAGCCTAACGAGTTCCCACTTTGACCTTAAACCCAAGACTTGCAAGATGGTTAAAGGATCCAAGTTTGTATACTTAGGAACAAGTAAAAAGAGCAGCCAGAGATTTCAGACCTTCACCAATGAAGATTGTCAACATTTTACTCACGTTTACAACCCAAGCTCTTCCTCTTCCATATGGTGACTGTGAATTAATCTACTGTATACAGTGAACCCTCGCTACTTCGCGGTTCGACCATCACGGATTCACCACTTCGCGGAGTTTTTCATAACCCATATATATATACATATTGGTAATAACAAAATCAACATACTGTACTGAATAATCAATATAATTGATGCAAAAACTAACCTATACACAGATGTGTACAGTAAATGCGTTTGTTTCTTCATTATGATCAGAGAAACGTAAACAAAACATTGGTTGCCATTTTTTATCGTGCTTTTTGGCGTGTTTAGGAAACGCATGATATAAAATCGCCTTTAATATTTGTGCCTGTTTTAGTTTAGGGTACTGTAGTACATGCATTAAGTGTTCTGTACATTAAAGGGTAGTTTGTTAACAGTACTACGTACAACGGAAGGTTTTAAAAGTCTGAATATACATGTTAGATGTTAGATAAATAGGTAAATATGGTGTCACTACTTCGCAGATTTTCACCTATCGCGGCCGGGTCTGGAACCTATCTACCGCGATAAACGAGGGTTCACTGTAATAGCAATCATGAATCCGGATGCAAAAATCTAATCAATTCTAAGTTAAGCCATTTCTGACATATACAATTTTCATCAAAATTCATTTGTAACTTTCTGGGTCAGGCTGGCAACAAACAGACATAGGTAAAATCCCAAATTACTTCAAACTTTGTGATTTGTTCCTACACAAATGCAAACCTTCCTTTAACCCGAGAACTGCTACAAGCCTCAAGACCTACTTTCAAAGTTAATCTCCCAAGTCCAATTCCTTTCCTTCACACACACTCAAACAAAACAACGAGCGAACGAACAAACAACATAATAGTTATCACCCAAACTAAGGCAAACAACACCTTTTTTCTCTCTCGCTTCAACACTTCTATTCGAAAATTTCCTCATCTCTCCCTCCCCATTCCCTGATGGTGGTGGTGGTGGTGGTGGGGGGTTTCTTTCACCCCTCACTCCTGGCACAGATACCTAAACATGGTCTTGGGCGGCTGTATGGGAGACTGCTATAAGCCTCTTCAGAGCGCAATTTTCTATCTCTTCTTGCAAATTCCCTTGTGAACTTAATTCGACTTTTATTATTTTTCTTATGATAAATCAATATTTCTGGTAGAAATTTTAATGTTTATAACTTTATTTTACCACCCCTCACTCCTGGCACAGATACCTAAACATGGTCTTGAGCGGCTGTATGGGAGACTGCTATACTGTAAGCCTCTTCAGAGCGCAATTTTAATGTTTATAACTTTATTTTACCTATATAATTATGTATAATATAAAACCTTTCCATATACGGACTTTAACTTTTTTGCAAGGGAAAAAGGCGAATTGTAATTATTTTCAGTTAAAACTGGTTTTATATTAACATATTAGAAACATAAACGATGAAAAAAAAAACATATAACAACATACATACACATACACACTAACGATATCACATCGTTATATATTGTGTAGGAAGGGAAATAAAACCTGTTTTAAATTACGACAACAATACCGAATGTTTTTGTTTTGAATATCCGCGAGTGTTTGTTTACAAAGTATAATTTTATTATAAGTAACTGAAGGGTTGTTTACAAGGAATATGAGTTACTATTATAATGTAATGTAATGTGCCTTATGTCCAAATGACTGCTTTCGTCACTGGCATACCCAAAATAAATGAGAGAGAGAGAGAGAGAGAGAGAGAGAGAGAGAGAGAGAGAGAGAGAGAGAGAGAGAGAGAAAGAAATGTTTTATATAGCCTGTATTCATTATTTATATCCACAATAGGAATTTTCTATATCTTTTGTATATACCGTATATACTGTATATTTTAATATGCCGTGATGCTTTTGATATACTCATTACTATATACAAATGCTTAAAAATGTCATATAAAAAACCTATTGTCATTAGTCTGAACACATAGGCCAGGTCATGAGTTTATTAGGTACTATGTTCATCTATACAAGATTCTAATAATAGTTATTACGTTTTCAATATGATATAATTATTGCTCTCTTTATGTACTTAACCCTTTTACCCCCAAAGGACGTACTGGTACGTTTCACAAAACTCATCCCTTTACCCCCATGGACGTACCGGTATGTCCTTGCAAAAAAAATGCTATAAAATTTTTTTTTTCATTTTTTTGAGAAAATTCAGGCATTTTCCAAGAGAACGAGACTAACCTGACCTCTCTATGACAAAAACTAAGGCTGTTAGAGCAATTTAAAAAAAAATATACTGCAAAATGTGCTGGGGAAAAAATAACCCCTTGGGGGTTAAGGGTTGGAAATTTCCAAAAAGCCTGGGGGTAAAAGGGTTAAATATTATGATATTTTAGGTTATAACTACTATATATATTTGTAAAGGACTATGATATTGCATTACTTTTAATCAATTTGTTCCTTCAAATATTCTAAGTTGGTTTATCAAAATTGTAAGTAAAAATATACATTCTCTCTAAATATGATATATTATTTAAAACAAATTTAAAATAATTGCAATGGTAACAATAGTCACTTTATGAATAGGGAGCCTTTGCAGGGTGACGGCCAGATCCCGTAGAAAACGGGAATATTCTGAACTGTGGCCGTCGTTCTAAAAACGATTTTGGCGGGAGAAACTAACTTAAAAAACCCACCTAACCTATACTAAAAGCCGTATCCTTACCCAGGGGGGCTCCCCCCCACCCCCGGACCCCCCCTTACACAACAGTTTCCTTACCTACGAGTACGACGGGAGAAGCTAACTTAAAAAACCCACCTAACCTATGCTAAAAGCCGTGTCCTTACCCAGGGGTGCTGCGCCCCTCCGGACCCCCCCTTACACAACATATTTAAGATCCGTAGACCATTTCCAAACATTTTTATTCTATACACGATAACATTCGGAGCGATAATAAGCAAATTAGGACGCTTGGCCGTAGCGCTACAAACTACCCATGAATAGATAAAGGAAAAAAATGAAGCAAATAAAGTGTTTGTAATAGTAAATGTGACTACATCAACTAAAATTATCATTATTTCAGGAATAGATACAATTCTATATCATAGGATTTGAAAATATAAAGTAATTTTTTTATCACTACTCTGCCTTAGATGACCGCGGAGGTAGCAGCAGTAGGGGATTCAGCATTATGAAGCTTCATCTGTGGTGGATAATGTGGGAGGGTGGGCTGTGACACCCTAGCAGTACCAGCTGAACTCGGTTGAGTCCCTTGTTAGGCTGGGAGGAACGTAGAGAGTAGAGGTCCCCTTTTGTTTTTGTTTCTTTGTTGATGTCGGCTACCCCCCAAAATTGGGGGAAGTGCCTTTGGTATATGTATGTATGTATGTACTACTCTTTTCAATATATAGTAAAGGCTGTTTGTTAAAACCTTCATCACATAGTACAGAATGTAGTAAATAAAAATCGCTAACCTCTACCGGGCGCAAACAGTCCCCTGATATCGTGGGTGATACCCAACATACTATCCAACCGCCCCACCCATGAAAGACAACCCAGACTCACCCATTGGCCATCACGCAAGATTCCACGTCGCGCTTTAAAATTAACTTTGATGGTTTATAACAAAATAACAAATAAGATGTAGGATAAAATATTTGGATGATACATGCACGAAGTTATTACAAAAACATTGGTGTAGTTATGGGTTGGATTCTGAAACATTGTATTTTTGTCAAGATAGCCGCACCACGGGACTGTAGTAAAATGACATTGCCGCATTTCTCGGGTTAAGTCAAAGCAAATGTTATGCTACCTTGGGGGTGGCCTACTCGCCACCCGCCAACTACTACGGTACTACCTCGTTAAAAGTTTAACCGGCCATTTCCAGCCTTGCCGAAGTCGAACGTTTGTATTGTGTGTAGGAATAAAAAAGGGTTTATGAAGCACAAAATATTCAAAGCTTTTTGAAAACTAACTAAAGATTAGAAAACAGAAAAGGGAACACAGTGTTTGCTTACGGCTTGTTCAAGTCATATCCACACTACTTACAACGGCATATTCATCTGAATATGATTTTTGTTGTCCATTGGAAGATAATTCTCCATGAGAAGACTTCCCATGAACTGGAGCTTCTTTTCCAAGATGAAATCCCTAGCTTCTGTCGTTCGATATAGAGTCCTCACTTTCTTGCAGATACTCACTGCTGGCCGGGGCAGTCATACATCAAATGAGGCATCATTCACAAGGTCTGCAAAAAGAAAAAAACAATAATCAACTTACTCTCAAACCAGAATACTTCCTAATTCTGATCTTCCTCAATATGAAGAAAATCCTATCTTCAATATAAATGCATCTATAAGGTAGCAAGCCTTGTCTTTTACTTAATTCTCAGCCTAATTGCAGACTTACATATTCGTTAAGCTATTCCACAATGAATAATAAAGTGTCTTCAAAATATGAACGTCTCGTCTAAAATCATGCACGTCCTACTTTCCAATTCCCATGAAACTTAAAGACTCATTTTCAGAGTACTGTTTTGTCTCTAACAGGCAAAACATCATAGGTAAATTCAGGCACAAAACCATAATAAAAAGTTTTTAGATTTAAACAGTGTTTTCAATAGACGCAACACAATCCACAAATAAACACAAACACGTATACTTGACTGCATTGAATTCCCCCTCAGTATAATGATTAAGATTTCCCTAAATACAATGCAGAAATAAAAAATTAAATATACCTATGCTGTGTAGGGACTTCTCTTTGAAGTGAGATTACAGTCATGTCTTCAGCTTCCAAATCCTGCCTTCGCGGGGTTTGTAGATAGAAAAGACCCGGTCTTTTTTCTTCCAACTAAAGAATGATGGAGTGTAAAACCTCTTCTTTTTCTTTCTCCAAAGGAAGACTTAAATAACTTCACGAAGGGATTTATCCGAATTGTGCGTCACAGATGCCAAAGAGACGTACATATCTCTCGAGTCGAGTGACTGCTCGAATGGTGTGAAGCTTCTTCTATGCTCCACTCGTTTTCTTCTGCTCACATGATCTTGGCTGCCAATCAATAAGAAGTCTTCAGTAAAGTGCTGCCCACATTCTGTCAGTGCATCATTGCTGACGAGTTCTTTGAAGCCTAAGAAAACGTTTTATGACATCCAAGACCCTGTTAGTTGATGGTCCAGATGATATATGTCCAACCCTTAATTCAAAATTTCATAGGATAGATGGTAAGTTAACCACGGTACTGTTACCATAGAGGAGTCCAAAGATCTTTTACGTAGTTGGCCTGAAGAGTAGCCAAAACCATGAAAATTCCAAGTTGGAACAACTAAATCTGAAAAGGCACAAAAAGTTCATCCAGTGATATAAGATACACGAAAAGGGATTGCCAAAACTTGTGATAAGTCGTATTCACAACTTGACTAAACGACTAGAGTGGACAACTGCTCGATTAAGGATGACAATTTGATCCAGCCATTATATCAGGTGAACCAATTCCTCTTCTGTATCGATGACCATTCCCAGGTACTTGACTCTCATCACAGGTGCTGCGATTCAGGGCTGCTTGACAAAAAGGGACACTAGGCTAGAATGTTGTTTAAGCTCTTCCAACTGTTTCATCTCTTATCAGCCAGTCATGTTGTATTTTAAGGGCCTCAATAAACTTGGACACCCACGCTGCCACTGGCACAAAGTTATTTCGGAAGGGAACGGTAATAAATACGTCTGATTAATAGCGCCACCAGCTCTGAAGCTCAGTTTTAATTCATGTTGAATAGTGATGAGACTGACTGTATCTTGAATCAAACAACGACCCCATCTCTTGAATCCAACACATCTGAAAAAAGTTTAGACAATTAATAATCTTTCATATCATTGTATTCCAAACTTTTAATGTTATTATCTAAGAACTAAGATATGAGTATAGAATTTTTAAGACAATTTAAACAATTTTTATTCACGCATTTGACTTTATGAATGAATTTAATGACACTAGTAATACAGAGGGGCACCTGGGAGATCACTGTATACTTATGTTGTGCAAATCTCTGGCAAAATTTATAACAATATACTTGAAGACAATTAACATTACTGGGGGACATTTCCACATCAGAATGCTTTCCACAGCATACTAGATATAGAAACACTGTTTACAGGTGGGGTCAGAGAAGGGGAAGTCACACAAGTTGAATTAACCGTTTCAATTTTAATTCAGGAAGTGGCATGTTTTTGTTCAGCTGAACTACTTTCCTCTTGGTAAGGGTAGAAGAGACTCTTCAGCTATGGTAAGCAGCTCTTCTAGGAGAAGGACACTCCAAAATCAAACCATTGTTCCCTAGTCTTGGGTAGTACCACAGCCTCTGTACCATGGTCTTCCACTGTCTTGGGTTAGAGTTCTCTTGCTTGAGGGTACACTCGGGCATACTATTCTATCTCATTTCTCTTCCTCTTGTTTTTTTAAAAGTTTTCAGAGTTTATATAGGAAATATATATCTAAATTCTATTGTTATTAAAATACTGTATTTCATTTTTCCTTGTTTCCTTTCCTCACTGAGCTATTTTCCCTGTTGCGGCCCCTGGGCTTATAGCATCTTGCTTTTCCAACCAGGGTTGTAGCCTAGCAAATAATAATAATAACTCATATTACAGACAACCAAAACCTGAAGGCTATTTGAAACTGAATTCCATATAATACTATATAAATTGAATCAGGATACAATATAGTACTTATCTTGGCATGAGAGAAAACCATTCTCGTCTTGGGGCTTAGGATCAAAGACCGCTGCTCATCAACCCCGACTTCCTGTTCGCGGAAATGGATATTCTTTGCTTGTAGAAATCTGGAATTAAAAAAAGAATAATTAACATATGCTCTGAATGCTCAAGTAAAGCAAGCTTTGAATTTTCCTTTCAAAATTAATTAATATTAGCTATTGATTACATTTGCAAGTTTAGACTTTTACCTAACCCTCTGTTAGTCTCATCTAAGCTATGCAAACTAGTTTTGAACAGATGAATAAAAAAAACTAAAGAATTGAAAACAAGACCAAAAATTCAGGGGATATAATTTACAAACTCAGTATTAGTAACCCAAATATGAAAGAAAATGAATAACTACGCAATACTGTATTCCAACTGATACAAAAAAAGAAATGTAAAATTTTTTTCTAAAAGTATTATGTATTTTTCCTAACCTGAGACCTGAGACCTTTAATAGAAACATAGCATCAGCTAGCACGACGTATCTCCTAGATGATAGCACGAGTGCTAATATAGGACCTGAGATGTCGCCTGTTCTAACCCTTGTTGCTCAAACAAGCGTGTTAAGATCTCCTGCCGCAGGACGTAAGGGCCCAATTGACGGACGCCGACACACTTCCGATGAACGAACTCCTGTCGAAGGCTCAGAAACTCCACGAGGCCTCCAAAGCATCCCACCTCGGGGCATCATCAGTATCGTCTTCGTTCTCCTCCTTCAGCTGCTCTTCCATAGACTCTTCAGCAAAGCCTCCTGACGACGAGGACGAGATCAACGCTCTGGCAAGGAGGAAACCACCACAACCCACACGTCGGAGCCCTAGGCCTAATCCAGCGTGGTGTTTCTACCATCAGCAGTTCGGCAGCGACGGCAATAAATGTGGGGCACCAAGCAATTCCCCTAGAAGATGACGCCAGAAGAAACCACCTAACACCATCGCAGCTGCAGGAAACCAAAGCAAGAATGGTTTCTACATCCTCGACACCGTCTCCAACCATAGACTCATAGTCGACACTGGCGCTATGCAGTCAACATTCCCGCCGTCACAAGCCAACCTAGACCGTGGTCCCAGCAAAGACGCCCCCTCGCTCATCGCCGCCAACGGGTCTCCCATGCGGTGTTATGGGACTAGGGTCCTCAGGATATCTATCATGGGCCGTTCGTATTCCTGGCCCTTCGCCATCGCTGACGTCAGTCTGATTTCCTCGCTCCCCACGGACTACTCGTCGACGTTGCTGGGAAACACCTCATCGACACAGGAACCTACCGGTCCCGCGCCCTAAGAGCCGGCCCTGCCACAATGTCCGTATCTGCTGTTAAGACGCAGCCCTATGCCGACCTTCTGCAAGAATTTTCTGACGTTTTCAAGCCCAAGCTCTGCCAATCGCCGGGATCCCCCTCCAAGCACGGGATCTACCACCACATCACGACGACGGGACCTCCTACACACGCCAAATTCCGCCGCCTCCCGCCCCAGAAGCTGAGAGACGCCAAACGCGCCTTTGAGGACATGGAACGCATGGGTATCTGTAAGAAAGCATCGAGCCCCTGGGCATCTCCCCTACATATGGTAAAGAAGCCTGACGGGACCTGGAGACCTTGCGGCGACTACAGGCGCCTCAACCTCATCACAACACCCGACCACTACCCTCTGCCCAACATGCAAGACCTGACGAATGCGTTGCATGGCGCGAAATACTTCACCAAGATGGACCTTCTCAAGTCTTACTTCCAGGTCCCCGTATTTCCAGAGGACATTCCGAAAACTGCCATTGTGACACCGTTTGGATCCTACACCGCATACTCAACCTTCGGTCTACGCAATGCGGGGGCGACCTTCCACACCCCTCGGGACGCACCACTGCTCGCCTCCTGTCTGAAAAGTTCATCTGGCCAGGGATCAAAAAGGACGCCCGGGAATGGGGGAAGACATGCATCAATTGCCAGACGAGCAAGATCGGCCATCACACCGAATCGGGGATAGGTGATTTTCCCCAACCGAAAAGACGTTTCGGTCACATCCACATCGACGTCGTGGGACCTTTGCCGCCTTCGGGATCTGCTCGCTACCTGCTGACAATCATCGATCGCTCCACGAGGTGGTTGGAAGCATTACCGATGACCGAAGCTACAACCAAAGCATGCGGCAAAGCCCTTTTGTCGAGCTGGGTGAGCAGATTTGGCATTCCTGACGACATCACGACGGACAGAGGCCCCGCTTTCCTGTCAGGGATATGGCTCTCTCTGGCAAACCTGATGGGAACGACACTCCTCAGCACCACAGCATACAACCCCGCAGCAAACGGCATAGTCGAACAAACTCATCACGCCCTCAAGGCGTCCCTGATGGCGAGCTGCACCGACGGAGAATGGAAATCATGACTTCCTTGGGTACTTCTCGGCCTTCGCACCACCCCTCGCGCAGATGGCCAGCCATCGCTCGCTGAAAAGGTTTACGGAGAGGCACTCGCAGTTCCCGGCGAATACTTCCCCACATCAACCGACGACACGCCGCTGGATCATCTTAGGGACATCGCCAGGAAGTTCAGGCCATGTCTTAAAACTTACCAGGACAGAACTAAGCATTTCAAGCCGAGGAACCTGGACGACTGTGGCTATGTTTTCGTCCGTGTCGACGCCCATCGACAGCCGCTAAAGAGACCCTATCGAGGCCCCTACCGAGTAATCAAGAAAATGGCGAAAGTCTTCCTTCTCGACATGCATGGCCAAGAGGACTGGGTCTCAATAGACCGAGTGAAACCGGCGTTTCTCGAAGGAAGCGACACTGCCTCCTTTGGACCTGGCAGATCTAGAGTGCCACCTCAAAACAAGGCACCCAATGAGAAGAAAAGCAACAAACGACGACGAGAGGTAGCGATCCATACGCCGACCACCGACGCGCCCTTCGTTCAAGAACAAGAGGAACCCTCCGGCGCCCGAAACGATACGAAGACTAACCTCATCAGCCTCCTACGCCGCCTGATGTCTTGGGGGGGGGAGTACTTGTAAGGACATCGCTCCCTCCGTTGTCCAGCATTCCCATCGAATTCTCCATTTCATTTAAATTCTCCTTTCGCCCCACTGTGGCTAACTGTATATATTTGTTCCGCTCCCTCAGAGCTACAATTTCATGTATTTATCATTTCACTACATATTTCTATTGACTTCTATTTCAAGTATTTTTACGTGTGAAAAAACACACATTTTGTGGCGGTTGGTTCAAGCCAGATTGGCGCCAGGGCGCATGCTACATTGCCGTCCGCACCTTGTATTATATTCTCGCACCTGTTTGAATAAACCGTCAGTTATTGTTGGTGATAGCTCGTCTCACTGTCCTTACAGGGTCTATTTTGCACCAAGAAATACTCTATTGTTTATTATTGATGCCCCTTTGCCTATATATCTCCTTCATGCACTTTACACTCAAAAGAAACAGACTTAAGAAGTTCTTTCATTTTGTAAATAATTTACTTACCATGATGCGTAAAAGTAATTTTCATTACCACGGCTACTGTGTAACAATATACGAGTCAAAACAAACTTACAGAAGTTTATTGACAGCCCGCCCGTCAGGTCACCCATCGTAAATGTTCAAAATGTTTGTTCTTTTCATTGATACCTCAGATCAAATATACTATTATGACCAAGCTGACACAAGTAGTGCTCAAAAACAGTATACTGTCCGTACAAACAAAGTAAGTTTATAAGAAGCAATACTGTACAGTATTTACTAAAACCTATTCTTAACTTTGATAGTGATGAAAGGATAAGATTTATGCCTTATAAAAAGCATTACTGTATGAGAAAACAGTAGCAATAGAGCACATTTTGCTATGAAGAAAAAGGCTAGGGTTGTTAAGAATTTCTTTCAATTCTTCAATTTGAAATATGTACTGCAGCCATCTAATAAAACTTTACACTGGGTATCATAAAACCATGCAATATTATTGATGAGGTTTCAATTTCATACCATAGGCTTGTAGTTGAATGATACTGCCACAGCACATTAAACCTGTAAAAATCTTCAGGTGCGAATGCCAGTAGCCAGACACTTACCTTACCTGGCTAATATTCACAATACTGCAAAAGGTCTGGCTACTATTCCCCACATCTACCTTTAGATATAACCTTCATCCTCGATCTAACACATCTTCAATTCTATACTTTTATAAGTTACTAAAACAATCTTTACATGTGCACAACTGAAATCTCATGGTAAACTTCTAACCCAACCTAGGGGAGCAACACCACTTGCCTAACCTGACTAGGATGGGTGCCCCATTCTTACACATTGTACATTAAACTCTGCACAGTGAAGTTAGACCAATGTTCTTAGTTCTATGATAATCTTTGATAGCGTCTCCTTTCATATATAGATTGGCTGGTGACAATTACAGCATAGTTTATTGCTACGTAAACAGATAAAAGGTGGTAACAACTCCCTAAGTAACTCTTTCTTACCTACGCTACACATAATAAGCATAAACGGTCAGTTATATTGACAAAATTTAAAATAGGTAACAAAATATTCAAACATAGCCCACCAGGTACATTAGTAACCGTGACTAATACGCTTATGTGCGATGTGAAATTCGGGATATAGGACCTGGCATTGGGGCCAAGGGAAGTTATTTGGTGGTAACATCTCACATCAGTTTACCCAAGCACCTTTTTTAGATAGTATGTGGTGTATGTATGATGGCCACAAGCCACTTAACTCCCTTATTTTCAACCCTATCACAAACTCGTATCGAATAAAAACTGTTCAGAATATTTGAAATACCGCAAGTAAGTACTTACCAGACAGATAGAACTTAAAACGACCCAATCAGACCCCACTTGACGGGAAATTGCCAAAGGGTTTTTTCCTACAGGTAGTAGGTTGGCCACCCGTTAAGATACTACCGCTAGAGAGTTATGGGGTCCTTTGACTGGCCAGACAGTACTACATTAGATCCTTCTCTCTGGTTACGGTTCATTTTCCCTTTTGTCTACACACACACCGAATACAGTAGTCTGGCCTATTCTTTAGACATTCTCCTCTGTCCTCATACACCTGACAACACTGAGATTACCAAACAATTTTTCTTCTCTCAAGGAGTTAACTACTGCACTGTAATTGGTCAGTGGCTACTTTCCTCTTGGTAAGAGTAGAAGGGACTCTTTAGCTACGGTAAGCAGCTCTTCTAGGAGAAGGACACTCCGAAATCAAACCAATGTTCTCTAGTCTTGGGTAGTGACATAACCTCTGTACCATGGTCTTCCACTGCCTTGGCTTAGAGTTCTCTTGCTTGAGGGTACACTCGAGCACACTATTCTCTCGTTTCTCCTCCTCCTTGTTTTGTTAATGTTTTTATAGTTTATATAGGAAATATTTATTCCAAGATTGTTACAGTTCTTAAAACAATTAATTTTTTCCTTGTTCCCTTTCCTCACTGGGCTGTTTTCCCTGTTGGAGCCCCTGGGCTTATAGCATCCTGCTTTTCCAACTAAGGTTGCAGCTTAGCAAATAATATAATAATAATAATAATAATAATAATAATTCAGTATTTCAAAAATTTGAACAGGGTACTGAGAGCATCAAGCATGAGTCGGAGATGTCCATTCTTAGCCCTTAAGACGCAAGGATGGCAACGCATCACTCCAAGAGCGACGAAGTTCGGCCTGATACTTGTGAATGATTTTCTAAACCAATCAATCTAAAACTATCGAGTGTTACGGACTTTACCCAGCAAAAGGAATTTGCATAAGACAAGGCTTGTAGGTTAGGTTAGGTTGGGAAGTTTAAATCAGGTGGTGTTCTTGTGTAGAGTTTTTACACAACAAGGAGCTGTTTTTATAGCATAGCGGTCATGCCTTAAGCGGAGTTTACACAGTCGAACGATTTGTCGAACCCCATTGTTGCACCTGCCTGATAAAACGGTTCGAAGAGGTGGTCAAAGCCATAAATGCATAAGGTTTGTGGACAATAAAACCCTGCCCACAAAAATCAGGGGAGAACAGGCTTTCTTTGAACACCCAAATACGCCATTCACACGTTCGAACATCACTCCAAACAAATGTCGATGAACCAATCGACCCGCCTTTATAACGACAAGAAAACGTGAAGGAAATTCTCCCATTTTCTATGCACGAGGGAGGAAATGGCCGCTGATATACAAAGGCTCCTAAATCTTTACCCATGGACTGTTTAAGGTACTTCAAGGTATCAGGAGTTGGAATACATTAAACTAGAGGAGTTTAGGGTAATAGAGGTGTTAGGTTAAGTAGGCAACCCTCCTTCGTAATAAATTCCTTTAAGAGGTCCATGGTTAAGCCTACTAGCAGCTATTGATGATGCACATTCAATATCACTTATTGCATAGGATCTATGGGCTATCTCAGTTAAGGAATGACGTAAAATGTCTATAATAAATGTCTAAATGTCTAAAAATCTTACGTAATGAGGTAAATGTTATCTCCAAAAGGCTTCCACACGCCCAGTCTAGCCTCAGAAATGAAGCAATTATTAGGTCTAATGGCTTCATTGGTTATAACATCCCTTACAATTCCTATTTACAATATATCCTACGTTATTATACATGTAATTTTACTAATAAAAACGATATGTTAACCATAAAATAAGCTAAATAACGCTTACCGAGTTACCGTCACTTTTTTCACTTTTCATATTCAAAACTTGAGTCACGTGACTTTGTTTACATTATTAAAGAAGCTTTGCACTTGCGCGGTTCTTCTTCTTCTTGAGTGGCCGCAAACTTATTTTGCGGAGTGAGCAGTTATTCTTTACTTTTGATATATTTCTTCCTTAGATAAGATATTTCACATTATTTTCTTATTTTCCTCTTCATATGGCTGTTAAAATTCTTTTATCTTTCTTTAGAAATGACCAAGTTAAGGTTTATGAAGAAGTCATAGTAATAAAGACAAAGTTACTTATGTGAGCTTAACACTTTTAGGAAGAAGTCATAGTAATAAAGACAAAATTGCTTATAATAAAACTAAAAGAAAATTTATAGAAATAGGAAAGAAAATTATATGCTTTGTGGGTTGTGCAGTAAAGCATATGACACGACAGAGCATTTATTTATATATAAAGAACTAAGAAAATTTAGATGCAATAGCACAGAATTCAGAAAATTTTGAAGCAGTAGCATAGAATTGAAGAATTTAGCATTAAAAAAAACAGATATATCGCCCAATATCTTATTATCATTATCACTTGCGAAAGCTACAACCCTATTTGAAAAGGCAGAATGCTATAAGCCCGAGGACTCCAATAGGGAAAATATCCCAGTGAGGAGAGGATATAAGGAAACTACACGAAAAGTAATTGAAAATTAAAATGAAATAGTTTAAGAACAGTAACAGCATGAGAATGAATATTTCATATATACACCAGAAAAAACTAAAACTTGAAAAAAAAAACTAGAGGAAGAGAAATAAGATAGAATAGTGTGTCTGAGTGTACCCTCAAGCAAGAGAACTCTACCCCCAAGAGAGTGAAAGACCGTGGTACAGAGGCTAAGGTACTGTCCAAGACAAAGAACAATGGTTTGATTTTCTGGAATGTCCTTCTCCTATGTCCTTCTCCTAGAAGAGCTGCTATGAGAGTACACAAGTTGTACTCTCTTTGTAGGGGGTAACTAACGACAGTGAACTTTCTGCAGAGTAAAGCTCTTTGCACCCACACATCTAATACTCTGGTCAAAGTCATGGTTCCTGATTAATAATTGCTCACTTTGCAAAATAAGTTTGACAGGAGCAAAGCCTCTAAACTTATATTCAGTAATCCAATTGAGATATTTTCCCGTAAAGTAAGCAAATCTTAGTAAAGATCTTTAGTTTTAAGCTTATCCTAATGTACCTTGAAATCAGTTGGGATATATTTTGTTAGTTTTAGCCATAATTATGGTACTTTAAATTCTTCTTTCAGATTCATGGCCCAGCTTATTTAGGTTTATATTGTATCCTGTTCCTTTAACTTTATTCATTTTGGGATGCAAATACTTTAACTTTATTCATTTTGGGATGCAAATAAATGTTCTGCAATTATCTATTTTGTCTTTGCATAGGTCACAAACATCATCTATGTATTTTTCCCATGATTTATTTTAATTTGAGCATTTTAACTTTGTTTTCCCAATTCTTTATTATCAGGATTGCCTTATCCATATCGATTTCTCTAATATATGGATGAGGGCCATTCCTTTGTATTTCAATTCCCATTTACTCTAAGAACAAGGAATTTCCAAACACCTGCTATAGATGATGCCCGGTATATGAGACAGGCCCTTGAAATTAGAAGTAAAAGTATGTAAGCTGTGCAGCTTGTGTAGGAGTTAACTAATGATAACTAATGGAGAGAGCAACGAGGAACATGAAATCTAAGCTAGGCGTCTAACATCGAAGTTTATCTCAATTTTATAACTTTTTTTGTGTAAAATATCAAAACAGAAATTGTGTTACTTAATAAAGTATCACATATGAATACAAATGTGTTATACTTTAAAGGATACGACACATTAACTGATATGAAATCGAAATCCAAAATTACAATAGTTTATGATTAAATGATAAAGAAAACGGAGAATATGGAGGGAGAGAAAACGTTTCATTGGGGGACTAAATTATATTTGCTACATATTGGAGTTTCTCCATTACATTATATGGGTCTCCTGACTACTTTTAGACGTCAATGATTGCGAAAATATTATGATTTTTTGGTATTTTATCGTTAAAAAATCATTTGAACAACACTGCAAATACTCAAACCAAAGCAGTCACAGTAGACTTTACCTTACCTAACCTAGGTGACAGGTCGGTATTATTGTAGTGTATTACACGGCAATGTAACCTTTGAAAAGCACGATGCTATAAGCCAAAGGGCTCCAAAAAGGAAAAATAGCCCAGTGAGGAAAGGAAACAAGGAAATTAATACATTACAAGAGAAGAATACAATCAAAATAAACTATCTTGAGAACAGTAACAGCATTAAATTAGATCTTTCATACATAAAAACTTAAAAACAAAAACAAAAGGAAGATAAATATGATAGAAAGGCATGCTCTAGTGTACCCTAGAGTAAGAGAACTCTAATCCCAGACGGTGGAAGGTCATGGTACAGAGGCTATGGCAATATCCAAAGACAAGAGAACACTGGTTTGATTTTGGAAATTTGTTGTGTCCTTCTCTTAGAAGAACTACTTACCACAGCTAAAGAATATCTTCTGGCCTCCATCTGGAACTATCTCTATAGTCCATTTCTTTTAGCGATGCAGATTTGCAACGACTCGCAGCGGTGCCCTTTTAGCTCGGACAAGTGTCCTGATCGCTGATTGGTTGGACGAGATAATTCTAACCAATCAGCGACCAGGAAACTTTTCCGAGCTAAAAGGACACCGCTGCAAGTCAGTGCAAATCTGCATCGCTAAAAGAAATGGACTATAGTTCTATGTATAAATTTCCAGCTATTACATTCCCATTTACAACCTCCATTAAGCTGTGCAGGAACTTTCTTCTTTGCAGGATTCTTGCTCTTTTCCTATCTCTCCATTAAGGCACAAAAGTTTCATCTTTTCTCTTTTAATATGTCCTAGAAATTCCATTTGCCTCTGTATAACTTTTATAATTGACCTTTTCTTGAGTCACTCTCCTCAATACCTACTCATCTGCCCCTTTCTCAGTTCATCTGACCTTCGACAATCTTGTGTAAATCACAACTCAGCTGTATTTATTTAATTTTTCAAGTTCTTGTTTAAAGTTCACACCTCCCAACTATAAGTGTGGACCATACATAGCTTATCAGTGCTCTAACTCTTGTCTGAATGCCTCTCCTGTTGTTTGTCAATAAGGTCTTCATACTGTTAAGAGCAACTTTTGCTATTAAGTATTCTTTTTATTATTATTATTACATCTTACATCGTGTTATTATTTACTGTACCCAAATATACAAAGATATATTTGGTTTATTGTTCCTGGGTCCATGATGATGATACAATTTAGAGGTTCCAGGTTTTTTAATTCTACTACCACCAGTCTTTTATGTTTTTTTTTTATTCCCAAGTTCTCACTGTCCCGTTTTACAGTAGACCAAATTATTAAAAAAAAAAAAAAAAATTATTAGAAAGTTTGGCACTGAGGAGGAACTATTGGAAATAAAGAGATGGGGATGGTGAGAAGGATTGCCTAAATATCACTACTAGAAATGAGGGCACAGTGTAAAATCCGGACGTCTGACGTCGGATGCCGTCCGGGAGAATAGAAAATCGCTTGTATCACCGGGAGAGACGCGAAAATACACCGCTTTTTTGTGACTGGTAATGTTCACTGATACTTTCAGTTATTTTCTGAATAAATGTTCGAAAAATATTGGTTTATTTTCATGTTATTAAGAATAATCTCAATCGGACGTCAACATTACACTATTCAACTGCCCGCTATTTTACCCTGTTAGGATAAAAGCCGGACGTCGCCAATCAGCAGTCACAGATAAGAATTCAGGAGAACACTTATTCAGGAAATAACAGAAAGTATCAGTGAAAACTACCAGTGTCAAAACAGTGGTATGTTATGGCGACTTTACCGGTGATACAAGTGATTTTTTATTCTCCCGGACGGCATCCGACATCCGACGTCTGGATTTTACACTGTGCAAGAAATGATATAAGAAGAATGTGAGGTATAACTTCAGTAGTTCAAACGTGCAGAAAATGTTATGTTGAACAGGTTGACAATTCTTTTTATAGTTTATAAATGAAAGATCTTTTAATGTTGTTACTGTTCTTAAAACATATCTTAATTGTTCATTAATTCTCATATAGTTATTTATTTCCTTTCCTCACTGGGCTATTTTTCCCTGTTGGAACCCTTTGGGAAGCACACTGCTTTACCAACTAGTGTTGTAGCTTAGCTAGTAATAATAATCATTATTTCCTCCTACAGTTATTGATGCAAAGAGACTCAAGAATAAAAATGATGATGATAATGTAATGTAGAATGGAATGGAAGCCTGTCTGAGTTATGGAAATGATCAAAAGTACTAAGAACAAGCCAGTGTTAGGGAGTAGGAGTGTGGGGCATCAGCAGATCAGATGGATGAATGTGGTGAGGTGGGACTGGGGAGAAGATGAAAGGAACAAAAGTAGTTAGATGGAAAAAGTCGACACAAGCGGCCCCACAAGGGTAGCCGTGACAGTAACTTACTGTATATACATAAATTTTTTGACCAATTAATCTTTAGATTTATTAAAAATATCAAATCTCCAATATGTAACAATTCTGAAAAAGAATTTAAGCATTATCTGGGAGGTACCATAGATTTATCTATGAAATTTGGGCTACATACATAGCTTGTCCCAGGGGTCTGGGAGGCCCTTCAGTGCCCAAGTTAAATTGAAATAAAACTCAGCAGTTAACTATGAAGGAAAAGTTAAGAAGTTGAATATCAAAGCAAATATAAGAGAGGAACCCAGAGGTCAAAACATGGATCCATTTAGAAGACAAAGGGATGCTGCATTCACTCGCTTGCGATTGCCTGGAACTTGTCTCTATGGCTGCGGCTGTTAGACTATAAGTTATAGTCCACAAGAGTAGTTTGGTTCTTGTCTGATGTGTGGTCATAGCTTTGCAGGAGGTACTCAGCCCAAGAGTACATTATTATTTGGCAGTCTATTTAGGAAGTCCTTGGCAAGCTAATGCCAGTTAAAAAAAAAAAGCGTACTTGACCACAGGTACTATTCGTCTTTTCTTAAATAGCATGTTTATATATTACATGCCCTAAGCAGCAACCCCTATACACTGTAGGAGGTATACTAACTGCAATAGTCCCTTACAGCACCTTCCATAATGATGCATTTTCCCTTGATGGCAGTAGACTCTGATGAAGATATTGCATCACTAAATTCTTATAACAAGAAACTTACCTTAAATGTTTCCTTCCTATTATGACCAAGAACCAAAATAACATAAGTAAAAAATTCTTTAAACCTTACAATAAACCAAGAATATGGACAACCCATGCTTTTCCCTTGGACTGATTCGTAGTAGGCAATATTACCGAGCAATTTTAGAAGAATTACAGGTAAAGTTCTTTTTTTAGATTGTTGTACCTTACGTAATACACTGGCTCTTGCATTCTTCTTCTTCTTTGTCTACATCTTTTCCCTCTTCAATGTGGGGTCGATGTTTCTGGTCAGCTTTCTCCATCTACCTCTGTCCCACACCTCATCACCGGTTAATCCCTTTGATCGAAGGTCATCCTTGATTCAGTCCACCCACCTTCGCTTTGGTCTCCCTCTCCTTCTCGTTCCCTTGCATTAGCAGCCCATAAATCTGGTTCAAAGGGAAGGGACAAACTTGGCAGCAAGGTTTCATATTTATCTCCAAATACCTCTCATTTGGAGACTTCAATTTTGGTTACATAAAAGACGAACCAAGCTTATATATCTTAAAAAAAGTACAAATACTTTTGCTCTTTTGCAAGGAAACATTTGTATATCATATCTAAAAACCATAATTTCTATATCTTGGTAGAATTCTTAGTAATATTTCTGAGAACACATGTTTTTCTGCACTACGGAGTTACAGGAGCGGCGTTTCTTTAGTTTTGGGTACAGATGACAAGACTTTCCAAGTTGGATTGAACTGGATGGTTGAAGAAAAAAAATTACTGCAGGTCATGAATGGGTATCGATGACGGAATGGAGCTGTCGGAAATATTCATTCCATGCAAATGGAATGTAATTCAGAGTAGCGTTATAAGTCGTATTTCAAGTCTTGTAATTCTTGACAGTAGAACCTTTATTTTGCATTCTTTTCTGGTCAACAGTTGCCATTGTACTTCCATTAATGACATATAATATTTTACTTTTTGAATTCAATATCAATACATCACCATCCAACAGAGGATTGCAAGCATTGATATTGCTTAGTATAGCAGTAGAAAATGAGTAAGAAAAGCACTACAGTAATTAAATTTTGAATACTGCTTTCACCAACACAATAAGTGGAAGGAAAGGGGAGCAAATGGTGAATAGTCTAACTTTACAGCAATAATAACAGTTCCTTAAGAGGAATTCAGGTTCAAGACAAAGCTGCTAAGTTTTATCTATAAAGTTAGCAATACTTGTCTATATCTACATCAACAGTCACAGTCTGCTAAGAAAAATTCAGGTCCAAGAGATAAAGTTGCAAAGACTTACCTACAATAATAGCAGTCATGTACCTCTGTACCGGGTCACTGGCAGGAGTGAAAATACAATAATCCAGCCCAGTATTAGATGAATTATTGCATACCATGGTCTGCTGCAAGCGCAGGAGGATCATTAAATTTTGTTATCGATTAAAAAGGGACAACTTAATAAGTAGGCACATCCATCCATCCATATACCAAGGCACTTCCCCCAATTTTGGGGGGTAGCCGACACCAACAATGAAACAAAACAAAAAGGGGACCTCTACTCTCTATGTTCCTTCACCCTAATCAGGGACTCAACCGAGTTCAGCTGGTACTGCTAGGGTGCCACAGCCCACCCTCCCACATTTCCACCACAGATGAAGCTTCATAATGCCGACTCCCCTACTGCTGCTACCTCCGCGGTCATATAAGGCACCGGAGGAAGCAGCAGGGCCTACTGGAACTGCGTCACAATCGCTCGCCATTCATTCCTATTTCTAGCACGCTCTCTTGCCTCTCTCACATCTATCCTCCTATCACCCAGAGCTTTCTTCACACCATCCATCCACCCAAACCTTGGCCTTCCTCTTGTACCTCTCCCATCAACTCTTGATCACAAAGATTACCTTGAGCTGTTCAGCTTTAGCTGAGAAATATCTGACATGAATGCAAAACATTAATTAGATTTCTTACCAGATATACTTTTCCCAAGAGAAGAAATAATTTATCATTACCATCATCATTAGCTTAGCTACAACCCTAGTTGGAACAGCAGGATGATATAAGCCCAAGGGTACCAACAATGTAAAATAGCCAAGTGAGGAAAGAAAATAAGGAAATAAATAAACTATACGAGAAATAATTAATAGAGAATTTAAATCCTCTTAAGATCAGTAAGATTTGTTATATATTAACTATGAAGAGAGATAAAATCATTCACTGCAAGTGTGAACTTATGAAGTTCCACCGATTCAAATGCCTGAATAGGAAGATCATTCTGCAATCTGGTCACAGCTGGAATAAAACTTCTAGATTATTGTATATTGTTGAATCTTATGATGGAGGCACGACTGTTAGAATTAACTGCGTACCCACCCACTACTACATACAGGAAGGTACAGTCTGGGTAGATTTGAGTGCAAAGGATGATCACTATTATGGAAAATCTTCTAGGAGTTATTGGGTCCTTTGACTGGCCAAACAGTACTACATTGGATACCTCTCTCTCTCTCTCGTTACAGCTCATTTGGTCTTTGCCTACACATACACCGAATAGTCTGGCCTATTCTTTCTATATTCTCCTCCGACATCATACACCTGACAACACTAAGATTACCAAACAATTCTTCTTCGCTTCAGGAGTTAACTTCTGTATTGTAATTGTTCAGTTGTAGAAGACTCTTTAGCTATGGTAAGCAGCTCTTCTAGAAAGACACTCCAAAATCAAACCATAGTTCTCTGGTCTTGGACAGTGCCATGGCTTTTGTACCATGGTCTTTCACTGTCTTGGGGTAGTGTTCTCTTGCTTGAGGGTACGCTAGGGCACACTATTCTATCTTATTTCTCTTCCTCTTGTTTTTTAAAGTTTTTAGTTTATATACGAACTGTTTATTCTAATGCTGTTACTGATCTTAAAATATTTCATCTAATTGTTGATTACTTTAATTAGAGCTCTTTTATTTCCTTTCCTCACTGGGCTATTTTCCCTGTTGGAGCCCTTGGGCTTATAACACTGCTTTTCCAGCTAGGGTTGTAGCTTAACAAGTAATAATAATATGATTCCTTTGAACGGGAAGGAATCTCCTTGTGATGTGGAAAACTATGATAAGGGATATTCTACCCTTGCATTATGAGCAGCATTTTGAGTCAAATTTGATTAAAACAAATTGTTCAGGTTTTTACACCTGAAGTTTCCGTCATGGGCTTAAGTGGCCCACAAGATGAAGAGATTTTCCAAATTGAGTTACTATAATTTCTTATAATTGAAGAAAATGTAACTAAGCTGTTAAGATGAACCCAAATAATGTACTTTTGGTAAACCAGTATGACTAGTAATATAAGTTAACCCTCTTACCCCCAAAGGACGTACTGGTACGTTTCACAAAAGCCATCCCTTTACCCCCATGGACGTACCGGTACGTCCTCGCAAAAAAATGCTATAAAATTTTTTGTTTTCATATTTTTGATAATTTTTTGAGAAAATTCAGACATTTTCCAAGAGAATGAGACCAACCCGGCCTCTCTATGACAAAAATTAAGGCTGTTAGAGCAATTTTAAAAAAATATACTGCAAAATGTGCTGGGAAAAAAATAACCCCCTGGGGGTTAAGGGTTGGAAATTTCCAAATAGCCTGGGGGTATAAGGGTTAAAAGCTTCAGTCTTACCAAAAAGTACATAACCAATATTTTATGTCCCTTGAGACCGGAACTAAGTGCATAATTGGTCCTCAAGAAGGTTAGAGTTTGAGACCTCTAGTCGAGCACTATCGATTATTATTATCAATATTACTAAGCATTATGAAGCTTCGTCTGTGGTGGATAATGTGGGAGGTTGGGCTGTGGCACCCTAGCAGTACCAGCTGAACTCGGCTGAGTCCCTGGTTAGGCTGGAGGAACGTAGAGAGTAGAGGTCCCCTTTTTGTTTTGTTTCTTTGTTGATGTCGACTACCCCCCAAAATTGGGGGAAGTGCCTTTGGTATATGTATGTATGTACTAAGCTAAAACCTTTGTTGGAAAAGCAGGATGCTATAAGCATAAGGGCTCTAAGAGGAAAAAAATAGCCCAGTGAGGAGAGGAAATACATACACTACAGAAGTAGTAATGAACAATTTGGAACTTTCCAACCCTTAACCCCCCCCCCCCCCCCCGGCCTTTTTTTTTAAGCACATTTTGCAAAATATATATATTTTTAAATTGCTGTAACAGCCTTAATTTTCATCATAAAGAGGTCAGGTTGGTCTCATTCTTTTGGAAAATGCCTGAAGTTTCTCAAAGTTATCAAAAATATGCAAAATAAAAATGTAAATAGCAGTTTTTCGCAAAGACGTACCAGTACGTCCATGGGGGTAAAGAGATGAGTTTTGTGAAACGTACCAGTATGTCCATTGGGGGTAAAAGGGGTTAAAATAAAATACTTCAAGAAAAGTTACCACATTAAAACAGATCTTTCTTATATAAACTAAAAAGAGATATGTCAACCTGTTCAATATGACATTCGCTGCAAGTTTGAACTTTTAAAAGTTCCATCAGTTCAACTTCCTGATTAGGAAGATCCTTCCACAACTTGCAGCTTACAGTTCAAACCCCCTACTTACAAATTATTGAAGTTGAGCAATGCTCATTTTTACAGTGACAATAAAACTTACCAATAGGACATTGACCAAGCAGATCATGGTCTGTTAAACAGACAAGCACAAGTAATGTAAACTTCTAAGTACTCAATTTGGAAGAAATTTTAAGCTTAACTTTATGCCGATACATAAGATTTCATTATACCGAACACAAAGACTGAAATACTGTATACAGTATACATGTAAAATGCAGACAAAATATTTCCATTTACTCCACCCGCAATTTTATAAACCTTACAACCAAGTGATTTGCTTTGGCTGAAATCAACAGGAGAGTCCATAACAAACCTAATATTGCTTGGAGAATGTACGGAGGGATCTTGATTATGATGGATCCACAATAATTTGAAAAAAAAAAAAAAAAAAGGGAATCACATCCTCTGCAAAGAACACATTTTAAGAGTTAACTTTCCCAAAGATAAACTCAAGAATAAAGAAAAATTTTAATGCAACCTCAAGAAAGACCTTTAGAACTCAGATACTTATTGTATATTTTATCATTTTTCTCAAGTGATTATTAATTACAGTATATTGATTTATAATTTTGTAAAAAAACTAAGTTCACATCTGTATTTTGGTAATGGAATAATTACGAAAAGAATGTAAATCAATAAAAAGTAGTATTTTTATGATAAGAAAAAAAGTTACAACAGATGCTCCAACTTTGATTGGTAGGTTTCATAAATAGATGGCTGGTCCTACTTTATGAAATCCGCTGAAATTTCTCCATAAACGATCAGCAACTGAACATCAAATGCTATGGAAAATATATTGCAGTTGAGACGTAATGATCGCCCAAGTAGTTTACTGATGACGGTTCTCGTCCTAAGTGATGTTCGGTATAAGAATAAAATGGCAAACCAATGTTCCAAATTGGATGTTCAGTAGATGTTACCTGTCGTACATCCTTCAACTTTCCACAAAGGATAGTGTTCAGTAGATGTTACCTGTTGTGCATCCTTCAACTTTCCACAAAGGATAGTGTTCAGTAGATGTTACCTGTCGTACATCCTTCACCTCTCCATAAAGGATAGTGTTCAGTAGAAGCTGTTACCTGTTGTACCTCCTTCAACTCACCCTGAAGGATAGTGTTCAGTAGATCTCACCTGCCGTACATCCTTCAACTCTCAATAAAGGATAGTGTTCAATAAAGACATTCTATATTTTCTGATGAAATTTAAGATAGATGCCCTCACATATGTCTAACTGTGCTGAACCTGTTAGATATCCGTTGATTACACCGAAAAAATATATAGAAATCCAGCATGTCCAGTGTTTTGAATAGACTACATAATTAAGGTATGTGCAATTGGAGATGCTATCACTGCTTAACCCTTTTACCCCCAGGCAATTTGGAAATTTCCAACCCTTAACCCGCAAGGGGTTATTTTTTTCCCAGCACATTTTGCAGTATATTTTCTTTAAATTGTTCTAACAGCCTTAATTTTTGTCATAGAGAGGTCATGTTGGTCTCTTTCTCTTGGAAAATGCCTGAATTTTCTCAAAAAATTATCAAAAATATGAAAACAAAAATTTAAATAGTAGTTTTTTGCAAGGACGTACCGGTACGTCCATGGGGGTAAAGGGATGGCTTTTGTGAAACGTACCAGTACGTCCTTTGGGGGTAAAAGGGTTAACTACTGAGTGTACATTGACTTTGGAGTTTCCTAGTCCTCTAGAGATTAAGAAATTGAACACAAATAATAAAACTAATGGCTTTCAGAAAAAACTATTTGGTTTTAGAGGACTTTGAAAGTACACTATACAAACTCTAAATTCTTTATTCTTTTAACAGAAGATATATTTTGTAAATTACCTGTACCTGTATGTCGTTAGTTAAATATAAAGGACCGGAAATATTAATCTGTAGTGTGGCTTGGCCCCGCAACTGGGCCCCCTTCATCATCGGATTCCATCTTTTCGGGGACATCCGAAAAGAAATCGCAGCGGTTCCGTCGTTTTGAGGATTCAAGGTTGAATCCCTTGTCGTGCTTCTTGTGGCCCTGAAAAAACCAATGGCATGAAATGCTTACAAATTCACCTCGACACGTAACTGTTAACCCTTTTACCCCCAAAGGACGTACTGGTACGTTTCACAAAACTCATCCCTTTACCCCCATAGACGTACCGGTACGTCCTTGCATAAAAAATGCTATAAAATTTTTTTTTTCATATTTTTGATAATTTTTTGAGAAAATTCAGGCATTTTCCAAGAGAATGAGACCAACCTGACCTCTCTATGACAAAAATTAAGGCTGTTAGAGCAATTTAAAGAAAATATACTGCAAAATGTGCTGGGGAAAAAATAACCCCTTGGGGGTTAAGGGTTGGAAATTTCCAAAGAGCCTGGGGGTAAAAGGGTTAATAATTCCCTAACGTCACGTTTCGAACGTAGTGATGTGAAATATAAAATTACCAAAACAACAATACTATTTATAGCATGGAAGGAATTATCAAAATTTTGAAACAAGTCTTAATAAAATATCAACTCATGGCTGCCAATCCAAAAAACACCGTATTACAAACCCACCATAATTCTATAAATCAAGCTCTTTATATTCCCAAATGTTAAACTATTAAAACTTCAAAAGTTCAAAGTTGGAGCAAATGTTTTTATGTTGACCAAGCTGACATGAGTCTTTATAAAGTTTATATATGACATATCTATTATGACGTTGTTACAGTTTTTAGAATGATTTACTGTTAATTTATTCTCATCATCTATTTATTTCCTTATTTCCTTTCCTCACTGGGCTATTTCTCCATTGGAGCCCTTGGGCTTATAGCCTCTTGCTTTTCCAATTAGGGTTGTAGCTTGGCTAGTAATAATAATAATAATAATAATAATAATAATAATAATAATCATGTAAAAAAGCATCCAGCATTGCAAGCATATTCCAGTCCTAAAGCCATAATCCTCCAATGATTTTTATATGACATATTGTATATTGTACAGTACTAGAGAAATAGATATATATATATATATATATATATATATATATATATATATATATATATATATATATATATATATATATATATATATATATATATATATATATATTTGACCATGGAAAAATTCTGGTGGATATGAATGTGTTGAGGTGGTTTGGCCATGTTGAGAGAATGGAAAATGGCTGTCTGCTAAAGAAGGTGATGAATGCAAGAGTTAATGGGAGAAGTACAAGAGGAGGGCCAAGGTTTGGGTGGATGGATGGTGTGAAGAAAGCTCTGGGTGATAGGATAGATGTGAGAGAGGCAAGAGAGCGTGCTAGAAATAGGAATGAATGGCGAGCGATTGTGACGCAGTTCCGGTAGGCCCTGCTGCTTCCTCCGGTGCCTTAGATGACTGCGGAGGTAGCAGCAGTAGGGGATTCGGCATTATGAAGCTTCATCTGTGGTGGATAATGTGGGAGGTTGGGCTGTGGCACCCTAGCAGTACCAGCTGAACTCGGCTGAGTCCCTGGTTAGGCTGGAGGAACGTAGAGAGTAGAGGTCCCCTTTTTGTTTTGTTTCATTGTTGATGTCGGCTACCCCCCAAAATTGGGGGAAGTGCCTTTGGTATATGTATGTATGTATGTACCAAAAGAGATGACAACAAAGGTACACCAGCACTTAGGATATGGAAGTATCTACAATCAAAGTAAAGGTGACTTTGAACCACAAGGTTTAAAGGGTCACTCATGGATAGCAGAGGCAAGGGACACTGACAACGCCCTAGAGACTGACCCTATGTAATATGATCAGCGCCCAAGCCTCCTCTCCACCCAAGCTAAGACCAGGGAGGGCCAGGCAGTGGCTGCTGATGACTCAGTAGATAGACCTATAGGCTCCCCAAACCCCCCCCAACCTTAGCTCACAAGGATGGTAAGGTCGCAGACACTAATGACACTAACGAGTCCAAGCGGGACTCGAACCCCCGACTGGCAAACACCAGGCAGAGACGTTACCTATTATTATTATTATTATTATTGTTTTTATTATTATTATTACTAGCTAGGCTACGACCCTAGTTGGAAAAGCAAGATGATATAAGCCCAAGGACTCCAACAGGGAAAAATAGCCCAGTGAGGAAAGGAAATAAGAAATAAACAAACAACCTGAGAAATAATGAACAATTGAAATAAAATATCTTAAAAACAGTAACAACATTTGAAAAGATATTTCATATATAAACTATAAAAAAAAAACTTATGTCAGCCTGTTCAAAATAAAAAGATTTGCTTCAAGTTTGAACTTTTTTTCTCCCAAAAATGTATGCAAGAGCCCTAGTAACCTTCATATGAAAATGGAAAATACGAAAAGGCAAAAGAAGACTGTTCTATGACAGAATTTCAGCTTGATTTTACTAGTTCCCTTGCTATGTTTATAGTACAAGTGGGGCGAGAAGACACTACAGTAATAATGTAAGTGGACATTCAGATTACTAAAACGTAAGACTGGCATTCAGACTTTATAATACACAGCTGGTAAGGGAATTAATGAAGAACACTTCCTAAAAATAACTGGAGAAAAGTATGGCGAGAAGATTTACTACAGTAATAATGTAAGTGGACATTCAGATTACTAAAACATAAGACTGGCATTCAGACTTTATAATACTCAGCTGGTAAGAGAATTAATGAAGAACACTTCCTAAAAATAACTGGAGAAAAGTATGGTGAGAAGATTTACTACAGTAATAATGTAAGTGGGCTTCCAGATTACTAAAACGTAAGACTGGCATTCAGACTTTATAATACACAGATGGTAAGAGAATTAATGAAGAACACTTCCTAAAATTAACTGGAGAAAAGTATGGCGAGAAGATTTACTACAGTAATAATGTAAGTGGACATTCAGATTACTAAAACGTAAGACTGGCATTCAGACTTTATAATACACAGCTGGTAAGAGAATTAATGAAGAACACTTCCTAAAATTAACAGGAGAAAAGTATGGCGAGAAGATTTACTACAGTAATAATGTAAGTGGACATTCAGATTACTAAAACGTAAGACTGGCATTCAGACTTTATAATACACAGCTGGTAAAAGAATTAATGAAGAACACTTCCTAAAAATAACAAGAAAAGTATGGCGAGAAGATTTACTACAGTAATAATGTAAGTAGGCTTTCCGATTACTAAATCGTAAGACTGGCATTCAGATTTTATAATACACAGTTGGTAAGAAAATTAATGAAGAACACTTCCTAAAAATAACTGGAGAAAAGTATGGCGAGAAGATTTACAACAGTAATAATGTAAGTGGACATTCAGATTACTAAAACGTAAGACTGGCATTTAGACTTCATAATAGACAGCTGGTAAGAGAATTAATGAAGAACACTTCCTAATAATAAATGGAGAGGAAGAGAACCTACTTTTAAGATTGGTTATAACATTTACTAATAAAACAAGGTTTGAAAAAGGATGAATTGAATTTTTGATTAAATCACGTCGCCCAGAGGGCTACCACTTACAACCAGCGCACACTGCATGACAAACCTTCCAAAAATTAGATTGGATTTATGAATTTAAGGAAAGTGCTGGAGTTTGTGAGGCCCTTCAGTACCCAAATGCAACTGGGGAAAAACCCTTCAGTTATTATTATCATTTCTATCAAAGCTACAACCACAGTTGGAAAAGCAGAATGCTGCAAGCCCAGGGGCTTCAACAGGGAAAATAACAAGAAAGAAAGGAAATAAGGAAATAAACTACATATGAGAAGTAATGTATAAGAAATATTTTCTTAAAATCAGTAGCAACATTAACCCTTTTACCCCCAAAGGACGTACTGGTACGTTTCACAAAAGCCATCCCTTTATCCCCATGGACGTACCGGTACATCCTTGCAAAAAAATGCTATAAAAAATATTTTTTTCATATATTTGATAATTTTTTGAGAAACTTCAGGCATTTTCCAAGAGAATGAGACCAACCTGACCTCTCTATGACAAAAATTAAGGATGTTAAAGCAATTTAAAAAAAATATACTGCAAAATGTGCTGGGAAAAAAATAACCCCCTGGGGGTAAAGGGTTGGAAATTTCCAAATAGCCTGGGGGTAAAAGGGTTAAAATATATCTGTCATTTATAAACTCTGAAGAAAAACTTGTTAATCTCATCATCATAAAAATCTTCGCTGTAAGTTTGAACTTCTGAAGTTCACAGAATCACCTGCCAGATTACAAAGTTCATTCCACAATCTGGTAATACCTGGAATGAAATTCCTAGAATACTGTGTAGTGTTAATCCTTTTGATGAACAATTAGAATTACTATGAGATAAAAGTTTGAAGAGTTGGAAGACCCAGGCCTACTTGGCTGAGGGTTATGAAACGTGAAGTAGGAGATGATGAAAGGAGAAGTATTGATTAAAAGCTCAAGATAGAGACGACTGGCAAAATCCAACCGAGGCCCTTTGCGTTAACCCTTTTAACCCCGGGCTCTTTGGAAATTTCCAACCCTTAACCCCCAAGGGGTTATTTTTTTTCCCAGCACATTTTGCAGTATATTTTTTTTAAATTGCTCTATCAGCCTTAATTTTTGTCATAGAGAGGTCAGGTTGGTCTCATTCTCTTGGAAAATGCCTGATTTTTTAAAAAAAATATCAAAAATATGAAAAAAAAAATTTTTATAGCATTTTTTTGCAAGGACGTACCGGTACGTCCATGGGGGTAAAGGGATGGGTTTTGCGAAACGTACCAGTACGTCCTTTGGGGGTAAAAGGGTTAATAGGGAGGAAGATATACATCCATATTTTCAGATAGATAGCCAGATTTCAGTAGGAAATATAGCTACATTTCAGGATGAAACACCATTAGGTTTCAGGATGAAAAACCGCCTATTTTGGAATGATAAATACCCAAACATCAAGATGTTATGTAGCCAAATTTTAGAGTACATACATCATCATATACCAAGGCACTTCCCCCAATTTTGGGAGGTAGCCGACATCAACAAAGAAACAAAAACAAAAAGGGGACCTCTACTCTCTACGTTCCTCCCAGCCTAACAAGGGACTCAACCGAGTTCAGCTGGTACTGCTAGGGTGCCACAGCCCACCCTCCCACATTATCCACCACAGATGAAGCTTCATAATGCTGAATCCCCTACTGCTGCTACCTCCGCGGTCATCTAAGGCATCGGAGGCAGCAGCAGTAGAGTAATATAACAAATTTGTCAGAGGGTTTGTATCTACGCCAGAACAAAACTAATTTCAGAAGACAAACAGCCAGGTTTCAGGATAAATAGCCATACTTTAGGACAGTTTGCCAAACTTAAAACAGACAGATATCTGAAACTATGATGATTACTTAAAAATTTATCGTTACCTTCAATGTACCATCCACTTCGACATCATACAGGTAACTCATGTTCCAAAATTGTATCACGTCATCCATGGCACAGGAAGCCAAAAAGATGGGAGACCTATATATTCTCAACACCGAATCTCTTGTGCTGCCCAACAATGCCGACAAATCTATGAGCGTTGAGGTGCACAGCTCTGAGGGGAAAAAATCAAAACAAGTTTACTATTAAAAGTCATCTTATGTCCCAAGAATTTACTCCAATGAAATTAAAGTTATAAACATAATCTTAACAAAATAATCTGTATTTCCATATTCATAGGCATAAAGAGGTTTCATAATTCAAATTTTTTTCTTATAAGATAAGCTATTACATCTTAAAGTTGCAAGATGAGTTATGAGTGCTCTTAACCATCTACTTAAAGTCCAAATACACTGGATTGATAAATTATCGGTGCCAATTTACATGAAAGGTTTAAACCTTTAAACTGATGTAGTGTCCCTACTGTGTTGTGGGAGCTGAGGGTCCATAATCCCTTGCTATCCAAAAAGGCTTAGACATTCCTTGTTATAATTTAATCACAGAAGTGCACAAGGAATTAGATCCAAAAATCAATGCTTGCGAGTGAATGTAAATATTAGGAGTGTAGCACGTACTAATTTTTTTTAAGGACATTTTTCTTTGGAAAGATCCTAGCAGCATAAAGACGTATTAAATAGGTATATACAGGACATTAACTTGAAACCAATCTACACTACAGTAATTTATTCTTATTTACTTTAGTAAACAACCTGGAACTCTGTATTCCAAACCATAGTTTGAATGGTTTATCAAAATATTCTAGACAAGTAACCTAATCCTTACTTGTGCTTAAAATTATCCTTCCCTTTCCTTCAATTGAGTCCCACCACCTACAGTGTGTGGTAGTCAACAATATGAACATCAGTGGAGATTCATGGAAATAATCAGAATTTTAATAATGACATCTTTTATTTCCACAGTCAACTAAAGTTCAAATACATGTCCATCCTCATAGTATCAAGAAGAACTGAGAACTTCAAAACTGAAGAAAAGATTAACAGCCTGGGGTTTTCAGGAAACTGGAAAATTTTTAAATTCTATTATTAATATTTAATAACCCAATGTTTTTTTACACTGACGGCCTCATTTTGCTGGCTTATGGATTCAGCAACGATACACTTTAATACCAACTTACTTGTAGTGTAAGTTACACTGCAGGGGTACAGAGAAACACATTGAAATAAATACAGTACGCATTCGACACGTTAATTACTGACGATCGTACGTACACCGGAAAAGAACTCAAACTGCAGATCATTACCTGATGTTTCCATCTTTGCATCTCGTTACCAACATCCGGTCGCCGATTGGAACGAGGCAGTTAATCTGTCCGGGATGGCCGGCATACCGATCGATGTGAAAACTGAAGTCTCCCCACTTGAAGATGAACATGACCCCTTGGCCGGATCCCACCACAAGGCGGGAATCGTCGCGAACGATGGTCATGGCAGTTAGCTCGCTTTCGTACATTTCCGACTGAAAACAAAAATTTTTATGAATACATACATACACCAAGAAACTTCCCCCAATTTTGGAGGGTAGCCCACATCAAACAATTGAAAAAAGGGGACCTTTCCTCTCTTACGTTCCTCCCAGCCTGACAAGCTTCATAAGTGGTGGATAAAAATGAATTTATGAATAAAAATCATTTATATTGACAACACACATGACAAATAATTATTTCAACTAATTATCTATACAGAAGGTACTCAACTTACAAAACATTCGTCATACAAACACATGATAAGATAAAGAAATGCTGAAATAAAACAGTATATCATTTAACCCTTTTACCCCCAGGCTATTTGGAAATTTCCAACCCTTAACCCCCAGGGATAATTTTTTTCCCCAGCACATTTTGCAGTATATTTTTTTCAAATTGCTCTAACAGCCTTAATTTTCATCATAGAGAGGTCAGGTTGGTCTCATTCTCTTGGAAAATGCCTGAAGTTTCTCAAAAAATTATCAAAAATATGCACAAAAAAAATTATATACCAGTTTTTTGCAAGGACTTACCGGTACGTCCTTGGGGGTAAATGGATGAGTTTTGTGAAACGTACCAGTACGTCCTTTGGGGGTAAAAGGGTTAATACAGTAAGCAAACAATCATTTGTAATAACTTGATATCTATTTCATTTGAAACCTGACTATTTGTTGACTTTTGTAGCTGAAAATCATAGGCATGAGATTCAGGTTAGGCTTAACCTAAGACGTAATTTTACAAAATTCTGACTTGCACACAGCTTCATGACACCACACTCTCTAAGCAACAGATCATAGATAATTAGAGTTATTCCAAGTCAAATCTGATCTGTTGCCTTTCCAAAGATGATAGGCTTCCCGTTTCTCCAAATACTGTATTTGCATCTGTCCACCTTCACCATGATAATCAGTAGGTTAGTTTGTAAAGCATAGTTGTATAATGTAGTTTCCTCACTATCATTCATGATTACCATCCATCCATCCATATACCCAGGCACTTCCCCCAATTTTGGGGGGTAGCCGACATCAACAAGAAACAAAACAAAAAAGGGGACCTCTACTCTCTACGTTCCTCCAGCCTAACCAGGGACTTAGCCGAGTTCAGCTGGTACTGCTAGGGTGCCACAGCCCAACCTCCCACATTTTCCACCACAGATGAAGCTTCATACTGCTGAGTCTCCTACTGCTGCTACCTCCGCGGTCATCTAAGGCACCATACTTTCAAATAATGATATGATACAAAAGTTTGTTGATATCAACTAGCATATTCTGTAGTGCATCACACTTAGTATTCCCTCAAAAATGATGGCAGATTGCCTACCTGTATCCTAACCACCAACTTAGTGCGCAATTTATCAAGATCTGTTTGTCCATAACCCTAATTTGTTGTCTTTTTTATTTCCATCCCAAATACAAAAGTATTCATTCTTCCAAATAACTTTGGCATTTAGAATTATGCTTTATCATCATATGCTAATTTTCCATGTTTTGCCTTTTATAGTCAGTGTATCCATCATTCTTGATTTTGTGACTGGTAACAATCTATTAATCATGAAATCTGCCTATTCTCCTTCAAAATAAAAATATTCTCAGCCTCATTACAGGACCAGTCAGTGACAACAACTAAAACAAGACTATCAAACACTCACTGATATAAGGAAACTGTTGTCAAGAAAGTTCATTATCAAATATGCAACAGAATTTATGTTATATAATAGAGGAAGATGGGAGAAGTACAAGAAAAAGGCCAAGGTTTGGGTGGATGGATGGGGTGAAGAAAGCTCGGGTGATAGGAGGATAGATGTGAGAGAGGCAAGAGAACGTGCTAGAAATAGGAATGAATGGCGAGCGACTGTGACACAGTTCCAGTAGGCCCTGCTGCTTCCTCCGGTGCCTTAGATGACCGCGGAGGTAGCAGCAGTAGGGGAGTCAGCATTATGAAGCTTCATCTGTGGTGGAAATGTGGGAGGTTGGGCTGTGGCACCCTAGCAGTACCAGCCGAACTCGTTTGAGTCCCTTGTCAGGCTGGGAGGAATGTAGAGAGGAAAGGTCCCCTTTTTTTCATTTGTTTGATGTTGTCTACCCCCAAAATTGGTGAAGTGCCTTGGTATAGGTATGTATGTATAATAGACTATAGTATTACTAAACATGATCATTCATTTACCACTCATTAGGGCCATTTCCCAAACTATTAAAAAGACAATACAAAAGAATAAATATAACTCTTCTCAAAAAATGAAAGGAGACCGTATCACAGTACTGGACAAGCAGATATGCACCTTGTTGGACTGCTCTGACGGCTCAAAAAAAGCCACCCGACCAACCTCCTTCACATTTACCAAATCAAATTTATTTACATACATCATACATACATATACCAAAGGCACTTCCCCCAATTTTGGGGGGTAGCCGACAATAACAAGAAACAAAACCAAAAAGGGGACCTCTACTCTCTACGTTCCTCCAGCCTAACCAGGAACTCAGCCGAGTTCAGCTGAGAAATGGAACCTACACTGTAACCGGTAATTTTCAACATGGAAATAAGGGTCAAAATAGAAATAAATTAGCAGGCAAGTACTGTGCATTACTTTATACAAATACAACTTACTATACTTGTGAATTTTACATTTCACTGTATATATAATATGACAAAGCAAGGACAAAAAACAAGTTTTTTGTTTGTATATGTGACATCACTCTTGGCCAAAATAAATTAACCCTTTTACCCCCAAAGGACGTACTGGTACGTTTCACAAAAGCCATCCCTTTACCCCCATGGACATACCGGTACGTCCTTGCAAAAAAATGCTATAAAAATTTGTTTTTCATATTTTTTGATAATTTTTTGAGAAAATTCAGGCATTTTCCAAGAGAATGAGACCAACCTGACCTCTCTATGAAAAAATTAAGGCTGTTAGAGCAATTAAAAAAAAAATACTGCAAAATGTGCTAGGAAAAAAAATAACCCCTGGGGGTTTAAGGGTTGGAAATTTCCAAATACCCCAGAGGTAAAAGGGTTAATTATGTTATTTTTATTAATAAAATAAATTTTTGAATATACTTACCCGATAATCATGTAGCTGTCAACTCCGTTGCCCGACAGAATTCTATGGAGGGATACGCCAGCTATCACAATACTAGAAGGGGGTGTACTTACCAGCGCCACCTGTGGCCAGGTACTCAATCATTTGTTGTTTACACCTCCTCAATTATTCCTCGGTCCACTGGTTCTCTCTGGGGAGGAAAGGGAGGGTCGATTAAATCATGATTATCGGGTAAGTATATTCAAAAATTTATTTTATTAATAAAAATAACATTTTTCAATATTAAACTTACCCGATAATCATGTAGCTGATTCACACCCAGGGAGGTGGGTGAAAACCAGTGTACATGATTAAAGGATAGCTAAGTATCCCCAAATTTCATATAACAGTTATCTCAAATAACAATGAAATAATAAGTACCTGGTAAGGAAGTCGAATAGAACCGTTACTCTGCCTTTTATTTAAAGTTCGTCTTCCTTACTGAGCGCAGCGTTCCTCTTGGAGGCTGAATCAACCCAAAGGTGCCAAAGTACAAGGGGTTGCAACCCTACTAAAGGACCTCTACCAAACCTTTAACCCAGGCGCTTCTCAAGAATGAATAGACCACCCGCCAAATCCAAGGATGCGGAAGGCTTCTTAGCCTACCGTAACAACCATAAAAACAACAATAAAAGTATTCAAGAGAAAGGTTAAAAAGGTTATGGGATTATGGGAATGTAGTGGCTGAGCCCTCACCTACTACTGCACTCGCTGCTACGAATGGTCCCAGGGTGTAGCAGTTCTCGTAAAGAGACTGGACATCTTTCAGATAAAATGATGCAAACACTGACTTGCTCCTCCAATAGGTTGCATCCATAATGCTCTGCAGAGAACGGTTTTTATTAAAGGCCAACGAAGTAGCTACAGCTCTTACTTCGTGGGTCCTTACCTTCAGCAATGCAAGGTCTTCCTCCTTTAAGTGAGAATGTGCTTCTCTGATCAGAAGCCTTATATAGTACGAAAGCCCATTCTTGGACATGGGTCTCGAGGGTTTCTTGATGGCACACCATAAGGCTTCTGACTGTCCTCGAATAGGTTTAGACCTCTTCAGATAATATTTGAGAGCTCTGACAGGGCAAAGAACTCTCTCTAGTTCGTTACCTACCATGTTGGAGAGGCTAGGTATTTCGAACGATCTAGGCCAAGGACGTGAAGGAAGCTCGTTCTTTGCTAGGAATCCAAGCTGAAAAGAACATGTAGCTGATTCGGTTGTGAAACCAATGTTCTTGCTGAAGGCATGAACCTCACTGACTCTCTTAGCTGTTGCAAGGCAAACGAGAAAAGCAGTCTTGAGGGTAAGATCCTTGAAGGAAGCTGACTGGAGAGGTTCGAACCTAGATGTCATAAGGAACCTTAAGACTACGTCCAGATTCCAGCCTGGAGTGGAAAGACGACGTTCTTTAGACGTCTCAAAAGACTTGAGAATGTCTTGAAGGTCCTTGTTGGAAGACAGGTCCAAACCCCTGTGGCGGAGGACTGAGGCCAACATGCTCCTATACCCTTTAATCGTAGATGTTGAAAGGGATCTCTCATTCCTAAGATGAAGAAGGAAGTCAGCTATTTGGATCACAGAGGTATTGGTAGAGGATATTGAATTGGCTCTACACCAGCTTCGGAAGACCTCCCACTTAGACTGGTAGACTCTACGAGTGGAAATTCTTCTAGCTCTGGCAATCGCACTGGCTGCCTCCTTCGAAAAGCCTCTAGCTCTAGCGAATCTTTCGACAGTCTGAAGGCAGTCAGTCGAAGAGCGTGGAGGTTTGGGTGCAACCTGTCTACGTGTGGTTGACGTAGAAGGTCCACTCTTAGAGGTAGAGTCCTGGGGAAGTCGACCAGCCATTGACGTACCTCTGTGTACCATTCTCTTGCAGGCCAAAGGGGAGCAACCAGCGTCAGCCGTGTCCCTTCGTGCGAGACGAATTTCTGCAGAACTTTGTTTATAATCTTGAACGGAGGGAATGCGTACAGGTCGAGATGGGACCAGTTCAGAAGAAAAGCATCTACATGAACCGCTGCAGGGTCTGGAACAGGGGAACAATAAAGCGGAAGTCTCTTGGTGATGGAGGTGGCAAACAGGTCTATGGTAGGTTGACCCCACAACGTCCAAAGTCTGTTGCACACACTCTTGTGGAGGGTCCATTCCGTGGGAATGACCTGATTCCTTCTGCTGAGGCGATCCGCTGAAACATTCATATCGCCCTGGATGAACCTCGTGACCAGAGTGAGGTTTAGACCTCTTGACCAAATGAGGAGGTCCCTTGCGATCTCGTAAAGGCTCCTCGAATGGGTCCCTCCTTGCTTGGAGATGTAAGCCAAGGCTGTGGTGTTGTCTGAATTCACCTCCACCACTTTGCCTAGCAGGAGGGACTTGAAGTTCAACAGGGCAAGATGGACTGCTAACAGTTCCTTGCAATTGATGTGGAGTAATCCTTGTTCCTTGTTCCACACTCCTGAGCATTCCCGTCCGTCCAAGGTCGCACCCCAGCCCGAGTCCGATGCATCCGAGAAGAGATGAAGATGGGGGGTCTGGATGGCCAATGATAGACCCTCCTTGAGAAGAAGATTGTGCTTCCACCACCGGAGAGTGGTCTTCATCTCTTGGTTGATAGGGATAGAGACTGCTTCTAGAGTCGAGCCCTTGTCCCAATGAGCTGCAAGATGGAATTGAAGAGGGCGGAGGTGGAGTCTCCCCAGCTCGACAAACAGGGCCAGAGATGAGAGGGTCCCTGTGAGACTCATCCACTGTCTCACTGAGCAATTGCTCCTCTTCAGCATGCTCATGATGCACTGTAGGGCTTGGTTTATCCTGGGGGCCGATGGAAAAGCCCGAAAATCCCGACTCTGAATCTCCATTCCCAGGTACACAATGGATTGGGAGGGAATGAGTTGAGATTTCTCTATATTGACTAATAGACCTAGGTCTCTGATTAGATCTAAAGTCCAAGAGAGGTTCTCCAGACAACGACGACTCGTGGAGGCTCTCAACAGCCAGTCGTCTAGGTAGAGGGAGGCTCTGATGTTCGATAAGTGCAGGAATTTCGCTACATTCCTCATCAGATGAGTAAAGACCATAGGAGCTGTGCTTAGGCCAAAACACAGGGCTTGGAACTGATAGACAACCTTTCCGAAAACGAATCTCAGGAAAGGTTGGGAGTCTGGATGAATGGGAACGTGAAAGTATGCATCTTTCAAGTCCAACGAGACCATCCAGTCCTCCTGTCTGACCGCTGCTAAGACCGACTTGGTCGTCTCCATCGTGAACGTCTGCTTGGTGACATACTCGTTGAGAGAGCTGACGTCCAGCACCGGTCTCCAACCTCCTGTCTTTTTGGCCACAAGAAAGAGACGGTTGTAGAAGCCCGGGGATTGATGGTCCCGGACTATAACCACTGCCTTCTTCTGCACAAGTAGCGACACCTCCTGTTGCAATGCTAGCCTCTTGTCCTCTTCTTTGTAGTTGGGAGAGAGGTTGATGGGCGATGTGGTCAGAGGCGGTTTGAGGCAGAATGGAATCCTGTAACCGTACCTCAGCCAACTGACAGACTGTGCGTCTGCACCTCTCTTCTCCCAGGCTTGCCAGAAGATCTTGAGCCTGGCTCCTACTGTTGTCTGGAGAATCTGAGAGTCAGTGCTTTCCCTTAGATGTCCTGGGTCCTTTCTTAGACTTGCCCCTGTGAGAGTCTGGACGGGAGCTTCCTCGGCTTGGGGCTCTACCACGAAAGGGCGGTATGAACCTAGTGGCCGGGGTATCAGCCACTGGAGAGCGATAAGTCTTGGGGACAGAGGTGGTAACCTTAGACTTACGAGCCGATGAGGCTACAAGATCGTGCGTGTCCTTCTGTATCAGGGCAGCCGACAAGTCCTTAACTAGCTCCTCGGGAAAGAGGAACTTTGAGAGTGGAGCAAAAAGGAGCTGTGACCGCTGGCACGGTGTAATGCTGGCTGAGAGGAAGGAACACAGTTGTTCCCTTTTCTTCAAAACCCCTGATACAAATAACGACGCTAGCTCACCCGATCCATCCCTGATAGCCTTATCCATGCAGGACATAATTAACATGGCAGAGTCTTTGTCCGCAGGAGATGTTTTCTTGCTGAGGGCTCCCAGGCACCAGTCGAGAAAGTTGAACATCTCGAAAGCTCTGAACAACCCTTTCAGAAGATGATCCAGGTCTGAGAAGGTCCAACAAACCTTCGAGCGTCTCATCGCAGTCCTCCTAGGCGAGTCCACCAGACTTGAGAAGTCAGCCTGGGCAGAGGCAGGAACTCCCAAGCCTGGTGCTTCCCCTGTGGCATACCAAACGCAACCTTTCGATGAGAGCTTCGTTGGAGGGAACATGAAGGAAGTCTTGCCCAGGTGTTGTTTAGACTGAAGCCACTCCCCTAAGATCCTTAAGGCCCTCTTGGAGGATCTAGCTAGGACAAGCTTAGTATAGCTCGACTTAGCTTGTTGCACGCCTAGCGAAAACTCAGATGGAGGAGAGCGGGGAACAGCAGAGACGAAATGGTCAGGGTAAAGCTCCCTGAGTAGAGCCAAGACCTTTCTAAAATCAACAGACAATGGAGAAAGCTTAGACTCCTCCACGTCTGATGAGGGATCAAGATGTGCCTCCTCATCATCCGACACTTCATCAGCAGAAGGTAGCGAAGCAAAAGGACCAGAATGCTGAACCGCAGAGTCAGAACGGGTAGGAACAACAACAGAGATTTCCTCAACTTGAGGGAAAACCTGAGGTTCAGACTGCAAAGGTTGAACAACAGTCGGAGCAGAAGGCAGGTGCAAGGGTGAAGGAGGTTGACTCCTAGCAAGAGTTGCACCCAAGGATTGCACCAGCTGAGCGGAGGACGGAGGCGGAGTAGTCCGTTCCTGTTCCTGAGAGATGAGTGGAGCATGAGAAGGTTGAGGCTGCGCAGAACAAGGTAAAGTTCTAGCAAGCTGAGGCTCCTGAGGCGCAAGTGCATGGTGTAGATGAGCTTGCCTAGATGAGGGTTGAACTCGGTGCAGCGCTGGTTGAGCAGACAGACTCACGGAGGGGAGAGGTTGTTGTACCCCAACCGAGAGTTGCACCACTGGTGGAGCAGCAAGGGGAGGAGGAGGAAGAGTGTAACTCTCCTGATCCCCAAGCAAAGGTTGCCTTAAAGAAGGCTGAGGCTGAACAACACTGTGAACAGCAAACTCCGAAAGTGGTTCAACATCGTACGCCTGGCAGATGGTGCTGCGACCAGGCGGAGCAGGTGCAGGCTGGGCGAGCACAGGCGGAGCAGGTGCAGGCTGGGCGAGCACAGGTGCAGCGAGAACAGGTGGAGGGAGTGCAGGAGGTGCAACACTCTCAGCCCGACATTCACGCATCAAGTCCGAAAGCTGAACTTGCATGGACTGAAGCAGGGTCCACTTGGGGTCGGCAGAAGCGATAAAAGACTGAGGTAAAGTCACAGTCGGGGTCTGTATAGGCAGAACCTTACTCCTCTTGGGCGGAGTACAGTCGACCGATGACAGAGGCGAGTCGGAGCTGAGCCAATGACTGCAACCTGGCTGAGCACTTGCTGACTGAACTCTACGTTTAAGCGGTCTCGAGACCTGAGACCAACGTTTCTTCCCTGCATGAAGATCAGCGGACGAGAAGACGGGCTCAATCGTCTGCAGGTGGGAGTGACGGTCTAAGGAAGACACGCCCGCAACCACCGAGGATAATTCTGTGCGCCTAACAAGGCCTGTCGAACCCTTAAGCCCTTCGACATTGCTTCTCCCCTGGGCATGGGAGCTTGCAAGAGGTCCCGGACTGGGAGGACGACTGGCTCGCACAGAAAAATCCTCACGCACCACACTGGAACCACTAGCACTTGGCACTGCACAGACACTAGCACTCGTCACAGCACTGGCACTATTTCCACCCACTGCACTCTTGACCTTCAGTTCTTTAACCTCGGCCATCAGAGACTTATGGTCACTTACCACTGATTCTACTTTATCTCCTAAAGCCTGAATAGCACGCAAAACAGTTGACATATCAGGCGGAGGGCACACAGTAGGTTCGGGGGTAGCCACTACAGGGGTAGGAAAAGGTAGGGGATCATGAGGTGAGGAAAACATAGAAGAGTGAGAAGAACTTCTCCTAGCTCTAGTTCTCTCTAACTTGGATGAATATTTTAAAAGACGTACAAAATCCAATTCCGAAAGTCCGGCGCACTCCTCACACCGATTTTCTAATAGACAGGGCCTGTCCCTACAGTCAGAACAAGCGGTGTGAGGATCTACCGAGACCTTCGGAATACGCCTATTGCAAGACCTACATCGTCTATGGGAGGGAGCTTGCGAAACGTCAGACATCTTGTTTCAAAGAGTAAGTCAAAGGGTGATCCAAAAAACAAGCAAAAATTCATTAACCGTTAATCTGAGTTTATATAAAAGCTAACTAGCTAATATAAAAAGGATTCCAGTATGCGACAGCCGTTAATCTAAGAGAATACTTCACCAAATATCCATGAATAAACTCGAAGACCATGAGCGTATCCCAGAACGTCTAGCCGGAAGCACGACAGAGGAATAATTGAGGAGGTGTAAACAACAAATGATTGAGTACCTGGCCACAGGTGGCGCTGGTAAGTACACCCCCTTCTAGTATTGTGATAGCTGGCGTATCCCTCCATAGAATTCTGTCGGGCAACGGAGTTGACAGCTACATGATTATCGGGTAAGTTTAATATTGAAAAATCCTATTTCATTCAATATTTAGGCCACAACGCAGGGTTTTCTCCTTCTTATTCTTAAATTAAACATAAGGTACAAGTTACTTTTACAGTATATTTATAAACAGATATAGAGTATATATTATCTAGTAACATACTCGAATATTTCAGCCAACCGCAGAGGATTTCTTTCTATGACAACCCTTGGCCTTTAACCATGATATTGGGGACTACTGCCCATTCATTGTATGGTACAAAAGTATATCAAAGCCGAGGAAAGATGAGGAAGAGGAAGGAGTAGGTGAGAGAAAGGGATCTGCCAACTCAACACCACTAACCTGCTCGTCCATTGGTTCGACGTTGATATCCAGGGCGGAGACGTCTCCTGAGAGCTGGTTATCTTCCTCCAGAGGGATAGTCGCCCTGAGAGCTTCAATCATGGGAGCGGCTAGGGCTGAAGGTACCGCCGCTGAGGAAGAGCCTGGAAAAAGACTGGAGGCCATGTCACCGTCAAGGATATAAGGGCAGCCGGTGGGGGCGTCTCTCCCAAACCCTGACACCCAGGGCCGGAGGCTGGATTTGGCGGCCCGGAGAGCATCCTCATCAGCCTGGAAGTGGTAAAATACAATAGAACTAAGGAAAAAATTAACGTATTTCCAAATATAAAACAGTAAGATACATCTCAAAATTTGATAATAGAACACTGAATTGAAATTCAATATTATAATCATAGAAGAAACAGTAGAAAGAGAAATCTTACATCATCATTAAGCAAGACCGTTGAGAGGTCGTAGCACAAGGTGCAAGCCTCCGGGAACCAGACCATGTAGGGGGCCTGGCCCGGTTCACGGATGAAGGAGATCGCACAGTGAGCGTGGGATCGGCAGACATCGTGGCCTATCGGATCCGTAAAGGAGGCGGAGCAACCCTTGACGGCACAACGGACTTTCTGTAACAAAAAGGTTAAATAAATTAAGACGCTCCCGGAGACTCTAAAATAACATGAAAATTATAGAGAGTTTGGGAGGAATATGGTGTGCATGTAAGGTTCGTACTAAAAAAGGGGCCGGAGCCCCATTGTAATTACTAAACTAGTGAGATTTAAACTACTCCGTCGTGCGCCGGAGCCAAAAGTATATATGGGCTGGAGCTTCTGGGTAATTACAGCTAACATGTAGGCTAGTGCGTGCCGGAGATCTTGAGTAAGGTCCCTTTTCACCGGGCGTCACAGGTATCTCCCCAGAAATAGATTTTTCCTTTGTCAAAATCCCTTTTCCATTGAACATCACTGCATTATCAAGTTCATTATTTGCATACAAAAACTATCAGAAAACAATGGAATACTGTATGGGACTTTGAAATTTATAACTCAATTTCGTTTCAAAACATTTCTGGTGCATCCCGCTAAACGTTTTCCATGTTCCATCATCGTCTCTAATAATTCCCCTTACGTTATGTGAGACCCAAAAACCTACTGTGAATGCTCTATGTGACATCTCTGTCGAGTTGACCTAACAACACTTCATTTTTACCCTTTTAAGTGTCAAAAATACCATATATACTGGACATCCTTTCTAAAAACTATATCTACATGAGTTATTCTAAATTGGAAATTAGGGTTTTCATATGTATTTCAACATAAAAAAAGGCAACCCCTTACAATGCCCTACCTTTGGATATCAGTAACAGGAGACCTCAGGGGGAAACTAGTCTCAGGGTAAAGATGAATTTGTCCTTTATGGATACTGATAAAAAAGTTAAGATTTAGGGCACTATATAGTAGGTTAGGTTCACCGTGCCTGGTCAAAAACTCCGCTGGATCCGAGCTGGGAGATACTAACCCTTTTACCCCCAAAGGACGTACTGGTACGTTTCACAAAACTCATCCCTTTACCCCCATGGACGTACCGGTACGTCCTTGCAAAAAAATGCTATAAAAATTTGTTTTTCATATTTTTTGATAATTTTTTGAGAAAAATCAGGCATTTTCCAAGAGAATGAGACCAACCTGACCTCTCTATGACAAAAATTAAGGCTGTTAGAGCAATTTAAAAAATATATACACCAAAATGTGCTGGGAAAAAAGTAACCCCTTGGGGGTTAAGGGTTGGAAATTTCCAAAAAGCCTGCGGGTAAAAGGGTTAAAAGGGGCAAAACTGGTACACTACTGTTTAAAAGGTTATATAGTTCTTGAATTAGAACATTCATTAACAATGTTGCTGTTGGTGATGGTTATTTGACCTTCATTGAAGTTATCGTCAATCACCGATATGACCCACTTTTATTGTCTCTACTTTGGAAAACAAATCTTTAACACACTGCCAACTATACTGTATGTATAAATGGCTTTTGTTGCTCATCTTAAAAGTCAAAAATACTACTAGGACCACTTTCCATCATAAGCTCCAAAATTAAGATACATCTCTGTATTTCACAATTAGATTCATGGGGGCCTTGATCGAGCCCCGCATGATACCTTATGTTAAAGTTGAGGTTACGATACATATTCCCATATATTTTATTCATTTGTTTTGGTTAATTACTGCAGTGTATACAAAATACCATACTGTACTTAGATACATGCCATGTATTTAGGTAACAAGATGGTAGGGTTGTGAGTCAACCTGCCGTAGACACTAACCACTTATGAGATGTGCTGTCCCACCTTTGCTAATCAAGCTGTACTGTAGTGATATTACAGTACATACATTACAGTAATACTGTACTGTCTTTATTGCACTATTGGTGGGTATTGTTACATAAAAACAAGGGTTTTCTTGTTACTTATATGTAGGGTGTCGAGGCGAAGACTTGGGCGTTGTCGTCTCGCCTTGTAGTAAAGCCGCTAAGGCATTGAGTCATCTTGCTATGTAGGAAAGCTCCTTAAGCGTCGAGTCATCTTGCCTTGAAGAAAAGCCACACAGGCGTTGAGTCGTTGTGCCTTGTAGCAAAGACTATTAGGCGTTACATCATCTTGCCTTGTAGAATAACCGCCTAGGCGTTGAGTTGTCTTGCCCTACAGAAAAGCCGCTTAGCGTTAAGTTGTCTTGCCTTATAGAAGCCGCTTAGGCGTCGAGTTTTCTTGCCTTGTAATGAAGCCGCTTAGGCGTCGAGTTGCCTCGTCTTCTGGGAAAGCCTCTTAGGCGTCGAGTTGTCTTGCCTTGTAATGAAGCCGCTTAGGCGTCGAGTTGCCTCGTCTTCTGGGAAAGCCTCTTAGGCGTCGAGTTGTCTTGCCTTGTAATGAAGCCGCTTAGGCGTCGAGTTGCCTCGTCTTCTGGGAAAGCCTCTTAGGCGTCGAGTTGTCTTGCCTTGTAATGAAGCCGCTTAGGCGTCGAGTTGCCTCGTCTTCTGGGAAAGCCTCTTAGGCGTCGAGTTGTCTTGCCTTGTAATGAAGCCGCTTAGGCGTCGAGTTGCCTCGTCTTCTGGGAAAGCCTCTTAGGCGTCGAGTTGTCTTGCCTTGTAATGAAGCCGCTTAGGCGTCGAGTTGCCTCGTCTTCTGGGAAAGCCTCTTAGGCGTCGAGTTGTCTTGCCTTGTAATGAAGCCGCTTAGGCGTCGAGTTGCCTCGTCTTCTGGGAAAGCCTCTTAGGCGTCGAGTTGCCTCGTCTTCTGGGAAAGCCTCTTAGGCGTCGAGTTGTCTTGCCTTGTAATGAAGCCGCTTAGGCGTCGAGTTGCCTCGTCTTCTGGGAAAGCCTCTTAGGCGTCGAGTTGCCTCGTCTTCTGGGAAAGCCTCTTAGGCGTCGAGTTGTCTTGCCTTGTAATGAAGCCGCTTAGGCGTCGAGTTGCCTCGTCTTCTGGGAAAGCCTCTTAGGCGTCGAGTTGTCTTGCCTTGTAATGAAGCCGCTTAGGCGTCGAGTTGCCTCGTCTTCTGGGAAAGCCTCTTAGGCGTCGAGTTGTCTTGCCTTGTAATGAAGCCGCTTAGGCGTCGAGTTGCCTCGTCTTCTGGGAAAGCCTCTTAGGCGTCGAGTTGTCTTGCCTTGTAATGAAGCCGCTTAGGCGTCGAGTTGCCTCGTCTTCTGGGAAAGCCTCTTAGGCGTCGAGTTGTCTTGCCTTGTAATGAAGCCGCTTAGGCGTCGAGTTGCCTCGTCTTCTGGGAAAGCCTCTTAGGCGTCGAGTTGCCTCGTCTTCTGGGAAAGCCTCTTAGGCGTCGAGTTGTCTTGCCTTGTAATGAAGCCGCTTAGGCGTCGAGTTGCCTCGTCTTCTGGGAAAGCCTCTTAGGCGTCGAGTTGCCTCGTCTTCTGGGAAAGCCTCTTAGGCGTCGAGTTGTCTTGCCTTGTAATGAAGCCGCTTAGGCGTCGAGTTGCCTCGTCTTCTGGGAAAGCCTCTTAGGCGTCGAGTTGTCTTGCCTTGTAATGAAGCCGCTTAGGCGTCGAGTTGCCTCGTCTTCTGGGAAAGCCTCTTAGGCGTCGAGTTGTCTTGTCTTCTAGGAAAGCCTCTTAGGCGTCGAGTTGTCTTGCCTTGTAATGAAGCCGCTTAGGCGTCGAGTTGCCTTGTCTTCTGGGAAAGCCTCTTAGGCGTCGAGTTGTCTTGCCTTGTAATGAAGCCGCTTAGGCGTCGAGTTGCCTTGTCTTCTGGGAAAGCCTCTTAGGCGTCGAGTTGTCTTGCCTTGTAATGAAGCCGCTTAGGCGTCGAGTTGCCTCGTCTTCTGGGAAAGCCTCTTAGGCGTCGAGTTGTCTTGCCTTGTAATGAAGCCGCTTAGGCGTCGAGTTGCCTCGTCTTCTGGGAAAGCCTCTTAGGCGTCGAGTTGTCTTGCCTTGTAATGAAGCCGCTTAGGCGTCGAGTTGCCTCGTCTTCTGGGAAAGCCTCTTAGGCGTCGAGTTGCCTCGTCTTCTGGGAAAGCCTCTTAGGCGTCGAGTTGTCTTGCCTTGTAATGAAGCCGCTTAGGCGTCGAGTTGCCTCGTCTTCTGGGAAAGCCTCTTAGGCGTCGAGTTGTCTTGCCTTGTAATGAAGCCGCTTAGGCGTCGAGTTGCCTCGTCTTCTGGGAAAGCCTCTTAGGCGTCGAGTTGTCTTGCCTTGTAATGAAGCCGCTTAGGCGTCGAGTTGCCTCGTCTTCTGGGAAAGCCTCTTAGGCGTCGAGTTGCCTCGTCTTCTGGGAAAGCCTCTTAGGCGTCGAGTTGTCTTGCCTTGTAATGAAGCCGCTTAGGCGTCGAGTTGCCTCGTCTTCTGGGAAAGCCTCTTAGGCGTCGAGTTGTCTTGCCTTGTAATGAAGCCGCTTAGGCGTCGAGTTGCCTCGTCTTCTGGGAAAGCCTCTTAGGCGTCGAGTTGCCTCGTCTTCTGGGAAAGCCTCTTAGGCGTCGAGTTGTCTTGCCTTGTAATGAAGCCGCTTAGGCGTCGAGTTGCCTCGTCTTCTGGGAAAGCCTCTTAGGCGTCGAGTTGTCTTGCCTTGTAATGAAGCCGCTTAGGCGTCGAGTTGCCTCGTCTTCTGGGAAAGCCTCTTAGGCGTCGAGTTGTCTTGCCTTGTAATGAAGCCGCTTAGGCGTCGAGTTGCCTCGTCTTCTAGAAAAGCCTCTTAGGAGTCGAGTTGTCTCGTCTTCTGGGAAAGCCTCTTAGGCATCGAGTTGTCTTGCCTTGTAATGAAGCCGCTTAGGCGTCGAGTTGCCTCGTCTTCTGGGAAAGCCTCTTAGGCGTCGAGTTGTCTTGCCTTGTAATGAAGCCGCTTAGGCGTCGAGTTGCCTCGTCTTCTGGGAAAGCCTCTTAGGCGTCGAGTTGTCTTGCCTTGTAATGAAGCCGCTTAGGCGTCGAGTTGCCTCGTCTTCTGGGAAAGCCTCTTAGGCGTCGAGTTGTCTTGCCTTGTAATGAAGCCGCTTAGGCGTCGAGTTGCCTCGTCTTCTAGGAAAGCCTCTTAGGCGTCGAGTTGTCTTGTCTTCTGGGAAAGCCTCTTAGGCGTCGAGTTGTCTAACCTTGTAATGAAGCCGCTTAGGCGTCGAGTTGCCTCGTCTTCTGGGAAAGCCTCTTAGGCGTCGAGTTGTCTTGCCTTGTAATGAAGCCGCTTAGGCGTCGAGTTGCCTCGTCTTCTGGGAAAGCCTCTTAGGCGTCGAGTTGTCTTGCCTTGTAATGAAGCCGCTTAGGCGTCGAGTTGCCTCGTCTTCTGGGAAAGCCTCTTAGGCGTCGAGTTGTCTTGCCTTGTAATGAAGCCGCTTAGGCGTCGAGTTGCCTCGTCTTCTAGGAAAGCCTCTTAGGCGTCGAGTTGTCTTGTCTTCTGGGAAAGCCTCTTAGGCGTCGAGTTGTCTTGCCTTGTAATGAAGCCGCTTAGGCGTCGAGTTGCCTCGTCTTCTGGGAAAGCCTCTTAGGCGTCGAGTTGTCTTGCCTTGTAATGAAGCCGCTTAGGCGTCGAGTTGCCTCGTCTTCTGGGAAAGCCTCTTAGGCGTCGAGTTGTCTTGCCTTGTAATGAAGCCGCTTAGGCGTCGAGTTGCCTCGTCTTCTGGGAAAGCCTCTTAGGCGTCGAGTTGTCTTGCCTTGTAATGAAGCCGCTTAGGCGTCGAGTTGCCTCGTCTTCTGGGAAAGCCTCTTAGGCGTCGAGTTGTCTTGCCTTGTAATGAAGCCGCTTAGGCGTCGAGTTGCCTCGTCTTCTGGGAAAGCCTCTTAGGCGTCGAGTTGTCTTGCCTTGTAATGAAGCCGCTTAGGCGTCGAGTTGCCTCGTCTTCTGGGAAAGCCTCTTAGGCGTCGAGTTGTCTTGCCTTGTAATGAAGCCGCTTAGGCGTCGAGTTGCCTCGTCTTCTGGGAAAGCCTCTTAGGCGTCGAGTTGTCTTGCCTTGTAATGAAGCCGCTTAGGCGTCGAGTTGCCTCGTCTTCTGGGAAAGCCTCTTAGGCGTCGAGTTGTCTTGCCTTGTAATGAAGCCGCTTAGGCGTCGAGTTGCCTCGTCTTCTAGGAAAGCCTCTTAGGCGTCGAGTTGTCTTGTCTTCTGGGAAAGCCTCTTAGGCGTCGAGTTGTCTTGCCTTGTAATGAAGCCGCTTAGGCGTCGAGTTGCCTCGTTTTCTGGGCAAGCCTCTTAGGCGTCGAGTTGTATTGCCTTGTAATGAAGCCGCTTAGGCGTCGAGTTGCCTCGTCTTCTGGGAAAGCCTCTTAGGCGTCGAGTTGTCTTGCTTTGTAATGAAGCCGCTTAGGCGTCGAGTTGCCTCGTCTTCTGGGAAAGCCTCTTAGGCGTCGAGTTGTCTTGCCTTGTAATGAAGCCGCTTAGGCGTCGAGTTGCCTCGTCTTCTAGGAAAGCCTCTTAGGCGTCGAGTTGTCTTGTCTTCTGGGAAAGCCTCTTAGGCGTCGAGTTGTCTTGCCTTGTAATGAAGCCGCTTAGGCGTCGAGTTGCCTCGTCTTCTGGGAAAGCCTTTTAGGCGTCGAGTTGTCTTGCCTTGTAATGAAGCCGCTTAGGCGTCGAGTTGCCTCGTCTTCTGGGAAAGCCTCTTAGGCGTCGAGTTGTCTTGCCTTGTAATGAAGCCGCTTAGGCGTCGAGTTGCCTCGTCTTCTGGGAAAGCCTCTCAGGCGTCGAGTTGTCTTGCCTTGTAATGAAGCCGCTTAGGCGTCGAGTTGCCTCGTCTTCTGGGAAAGCCTCTCAGGCGTCGAGTTGTCTTGCCTTGTAATGAAGCCGCTTAGGCGTCGAGTTGCCTCGTCTTCTGGGAAAGCCTCTCAGGCGTCGAGTTGTCTTGCCTTGTAATGAAGCCGCTTAGGCGTCGAGTTGCCTCGTCTTCTGGGAAAGCCTCTCAGGCGTCGAGTTGTCTTGCCTTGTAATGAAGCCGCTTAGGCGTCGAGTTGCCTCGTCTTCTGGGAAAGCCTCTCAGGCGTCGAGTTGTCTTGCCTTGTAATGAAGCCGCTTAGGCGTCGAGTTGCCTCGTCTTCTGGGAAAGCCTCTCAGGCGTCGAGTTGTCTTGCCTTGTAATGAAGCCGCTTAGGCGTCGAGTTGCCTCGTCTTCTGGGAAAGCCTCTCAGGCGTCGAGTTGTCTTGCCTTGTAATGAAGCCGCTTAGGCGTCGAGTTGCCTCGTCTTCTGGGAAAGCCTCTCAGGCGTCGAGTTGTCTTGCCTTGTAATGAAGCCGCTTAGGCGTCGAGTTGCCTCGTCTTCTGGGAAAGCCTCTCAGGCGTCGAGTTGTCTTGCCTTGTAATGAAGCCTCTTAGGCGTCGAGTTGTCTCGTCTTCTAGGAAAGCCTCTTAGGCGTCGAGTTGTCTTGTCTTCTAGGAAAGCCTCTTAGGCGTCGAGTTGTCTTGCCTTGTAAAGAAGCCGCTTAGGCGTCGAGTTGCCTCGTCTTCTGGGAAAGCCTCTTAGGCGTCGAGTTGTCTTGCCTTGTAATGAAGCCTCTTAGGCGTCGAGTTGTCTTGTCTTCTAGGAAAGCCTCTTAGGCGTCGAGTTGTCTTGTCTTCTAGGAAAGCCTCTTAGGCGTTGAGTTGTCTTGCCTTGCAATGAAGCCGCTTAGGCGTCGAGTTGCCTCGTCTTCTGGGAAAGCCTCTTAGGCGTCGAGTTGTCTTGCCTTGCAATGAAGCCGCTTAGGCGTCGAGTTGCCTCGTCTTCTGGGAAAGCCTCTTAGGCGTCGAGTTGTCTTGCCTTGCAATGAAGCCGCTTAGGCGTCGAGTGGCCTCGTCTTCTGGGAAAGCCTCTTAGGCGTCGAGTTGTCTTGCCTTGCAATGAAGCCGCTTAGGCGTCGAGTGGCCTCGTCTTCTGGGAAAGCCTCTTAGGCGTCGAGTTGCCTCGTCTTCTGGGAAAGCCTCTCGGCCGTCGAGTTGTCTTGCCTTGTAATGAAGCCGCTTAGGCGTCGAGTTGCCTCGTCTTCTGGGAAAGCCTCTCGGCCGTCGAGTTGTCTTGCCTTGTAATGAAGCCGCTTAGGCGTCGAGTTGCCTCGTCTTCTGGGAAAGCCTCTCGGCCGTCGAGTTGTCTTGCCTTGTAATGAAGCCGCTTAGGCGTCGAGTTGCCTCGTCTTCTGGGAAAGCCTCTCGGCCGTCGAGTTGTCTTGCCTTGTAATGAAGCCGCTTAGGCGTCGAGTTGCCTCGTCTTCTGGGAAAGCCTCTCAGGCGTCGAGTTGTCTTGCCTTGTAATGAAGCCGCTTAGGCGTCGAGTTGCCTCGTCTTCTGGGAAAGCCTCTCAGGCGTCGAGCTGTCTTGCCTTGTAATGAAGCCGCTTAGGCGTCGAGTTGCCTCGTCTTCTGGGAAAGCCTCTCAGGCGTCGAGCTGTCTTGCCTTGTAATGAAGCCGCTTAGGCGTCGAGTTGCCTCGTCTTCTGGGAAAGCCTCTCAGGCGTCGAGCTGTCTTGCCTTGTAATGAAGCCGCTTAGGCGTCGAGTTGCCTCGTCTTCTGGGAAAGCCTCTCAGGCGTCGAGCTGTCTTGCCTTGTAATGAAGCCGCTTAGGCGTCGAGTTGCCTCGTCTTCTGGGAAAGCCTCTCAGGCGTCGAGCTGTCTTGCCTTGTAATGAAGCCGCTTAGGCGTCGAGTTGCCTCGTCTTCTGGGAAAGCCTCTCAGGCGTCGAGCTGTCTTGCCTTGTAATGAAGCCGCTTAGGCGTCGAGTTGCCTCGTCTTCTGGGAAAGCCTCTCAGGCGTCGAGCTGTCTTGCCTTGTAATGAAGCCGCTTAGGCGTCGAGTTGCCTCGTCTTCTGGGAAAGCCTCTCAGGCGTCGAGTTGTCTTGTCTTCTGGGAAAGCCTCTTAGGCGTCGAGTTGTCTTGCCTTGTAATGAAGCCGCTTAGGCGTCGAGTTGCCTCGTCTTCTGGGAAAGCCTTTTAGGCGTCGAGTTGTCTTGCCTTGTAATGAAGCCGCTTAGGCGTCGAGTTGCCTCGTCTTCTGGGAAAGCCTCTTAGGCGTCGAGTTGTCTTGCCTTGTAATGAAGCCGCTTAGGCGTCGAGTTGCCTCGTCTTCTGGGAAAGCCTCTTAGGCGTCGAGTTGTCTTGCCTTGTAATGAAGCCGCTTAGGCGTCGAGTTGCCTCGTCTTCTGGGAAAGCCTCTTAGGCGTCGAGTTGTCTTGCCTTGTAATGAAGCCTCTTAGGCGTTGAGTTGTCTCGTCTTCTAGGAAAGCCTCTTAGGCGTCGAGTTGTCTTGTCTTCTAGGAAAGCCTCTTAGGCGTCGAGTTGTCTTGCCTTGTAATGAAGCCGCTTAGGCGTCGAGTTGCCTCGTCTTCTGGGAAAGCCTCTTAGGCGTCGAGTTGTCTTGCCTTGTAATGAAGCCTCTTAGGCGTCGAGTTGTCTTGTCTTCTAGGAAAGCCTCTTAGGCGTCGAGTTGTCTTGTCTTCTAGGAAAGCCTCTTAGGCGTCGAGTTGTCTTGCCTTGCAATGAAGCCGCTTAGGCGTCGAGTTGCCTCGTCTTCTGGGAAAGCCTCTTAGGCGTCGAGTTGTCTTGCCTTGCAATGAAGCCGCTTAGGCGTCGAGTTGCCTCGTCTTCTGGGAAAGCCTCTTAGGCGTCGAGTTGTCTTGCCTTGCAATGAAGCCGCTTAGGCGTCGAGTTGCCTCGTCTTCTGGGAAAGCCTCTTAGGCGTCGAGTTGTCTAGCCTTGCAATGAAGCCGCTTAGGCGTCGAGTTGCCTCGTCTTCTGGGAAAGCGCTTAGGCGTCGAGTTGCCTCGTCTTCTGGGAAAGCCTCTCAGGCGTCGAGTTGTCTTGCCTTGTAATGAAGCCGCTTAGGCGTCGAGTTGCCTCGTCTTCTGGGAAAGCCTCTCAGGCGTCGAGTTGTCTTGCCTTGTAATGAAGCCGCTTAGGCGTCGAGTTGCCTCGTCTTCTGGGAAAGCCTCTCAGGCGTCGAGTTGTCTTGCCTTGTAATGAAGCCGCTTAGGCGTCGAGTTGCCTCGTCTTCTGGGAAAGCCTCTCAGGCGTCGAGTTGTCTTGCCTTGTAATGAAGCCGCTTAGGCGTCGAGTTGCCTCGTCTTCTGGGAAAGCCTCTCAGGCGTCGAGTTGTCTTGCCTTGTAATGAAGCCGCTTAGGCGTCGAGTTGCCTCGTCTTCTGGGAAAGCCTCTCAGGCGTCGAGTTGTCTTGCCTTGTAATGAAGCCGCTTAGGCGTCGAGTTGCCTCGTCTTCTGGGAAAGCCTCTCAGGCGTCGAGTTGTCTTGCCTTGTAATGAAGCCGCTTAGGCGTCGAGTTGCCTCGTCTTCTGGGAAAGCCTCTCAGGCGTCGAGTTGTCTTGCCTTGTAATGAAGCCGCTTAGGCGTCGAGTTGCCTCGTCTTCTGGGAAAGCCTCTCAGGCGTCGAGTTGTCTTGCCTTGTAATGAAGCCGCTTAGGCGTCGAGTTGCCTCGTCTTCTAGGAACGCCTCTTAGGCGTCGAGTTGCCTCGTCTTCTGGGAAAGCCTCTTAGGCGTCGAGTTGTCTTGCCTTGTAATGAAGCCGCTTAGGCGTCGAGTTGCCTCGTCTTCTGGGAAAGCCTCTTAGGCGTCGAGTTGTCTTGCCTTGTAATGAAGCCGCTTAGGCGTCGAGTTGCCTCGTCTTCTGGGAAAGCCTCTTAGGCGTCGAGTTGTCTTGCCTTGTAATGAAGCCGCTTAGGCGTCGAGTTGCCTCGTCTTCTGGGAAAGCCTCTTAGGCGTCGAGTTGTCTTGCCTTGTAATGAAGCCGCTTAGGCGTCGAGTTGCCTCGTCTTCTGGGAAAGCCTCTTAGGCGTCGAGTTGTCTTGTCTTCTAGGAAAGCCTCTTAGGCGTCGAGTTGTCTCGCCTTGTAATGAAGCCGCTTAGGCGTCGAGTTGTCTCGTCTTCTGGGAAAGCCTCTTAGGCGTCGAGTTGTCTCGCCTTGTAATGAAGCCGCTTAGGCGTCGAGTTGCCTCGTCTTCTGGGAAAGCCTCTTAGGCGTCGAGTTGTCTCGCCTTGTAATGAAGCCGCTTAGGCGTCGAGTTGCCTCGTCTTCTGGGAAAGCCTCTTAGGCGTCGAGTTGTCTCGCCTTGTAATGAAGCCGCTTAGGCGTCGAGTTGCCTCGTCTTCTGGGAAAGCCTCTTAGGCGTCGAGTTGTCTCGCCTTGTAATGAAGCCGCTTAGGCGTCGAGTTGCCTCGTCTTCTGGGAAAGCCTCTTAGGCGTCGAGTTGTCTCGCCTTGTAATGAAGCCGCTTAGGCGTCGAGTTGCCTCGTCTTCTGGGAAAGCCTCTTAGGCGTCGAATTGTCTCGCCTTGTAATGAAGCCGCTTAGGCGTCGAGTTGCCTCGTCTTCTAGGAAAGCCTCTTAGGCGTCGAGTTGTCTCGTCTTCTGGGAAAGCCTCTTAGGCGTCGAGTTGTCTTGCCTTGTAATGAAGCCGCTTAGGCGTCGAGTTGCCTCGTCTTCTGGGAAAGCCTCTTAGGCGTCGAGTTGTCTTGCCTTGTAATGAAGCCGCTTAGGCGTCGAGTTGCCTCGTCTTCTGGGAAAGCCTCTTAGGCGTCGAGTTGTCTTGCCTTGTAATGAAGCCGCTTAGGCGTCGAGTTGCCTCGTCTTCTGGGAAAGCCTCTTAGGCGTCGAGTTGTCTTGCCTTGTAATGAAGCCGCTTAGGCGTCGAGTTGCCTCGTCTTCTGGGAAAGCCTCTTAGGCGTCGAGTTGTCTTGTCTTCTGGGAAAGCCTCTTAGGCGTCGAGTTGTCTTGCCTTGTAATGAAGCCGCTTAGGCGTCGAGTTGTCTCGTCTTCTGGGAAAGCCTCTTAGGCGTCGAGTTGTCTTGCCTTGTAAACAAGCCGCTTAGGCGTCGAGTTGTCTCGTCTTCTGGGAAAGCCTCTTAGGCGTCGGGTTGTCTTGCCTTGTAATGAAGCCGCTTAGGCGTCGAGTTGCCTCGTCTTCTGGGAAAGCCTCTTAGGCGTCGGGTTGTCTTGCCTTGTAATGAAGCCGCTTAGGCGTCGAGTTGCCTCGTCTTCTGGGAAAGCCTCTTAGGCGTCGGGTTGTCTTGCCTTGTAATGAAGCCGCTTAGGCGTCGAGTTGCCTCGTCTTCTGGGAAAGCCTCTTAGGCGTCGGGTTGTCTTGCCTTGTAATGAAGCCGCTTAGGCGTCGAGTTGCCTCGTCTTCTGGGAAAGCCTCTTAGGCGTCGGGTTGTCTTGCCTTGTAATGAAGCCGCTTAGGCGTCGAGTTGCCTCGTCTTCTGGGAAAGCCTCTTAGGCGTCGGGTTGTCTTGCCTTGTAATGAAGCCGCTTAGGCGTCGAGTTGCCTCGTCTTCTGGGAAAGCCTCTTAGGCGTCGGGTTGTCTTGCCTTGTAATGAAGCCGCTTAGGCGTCGAGTTGCCTCGTCTTCTGGGAAATCCTCTTAGGCGCCGAGTTGTCTTGCCTTGTAATGAAGCCGCTTAGGCGTCGAGTTGCCTCGTCTTCTGGGAAAGCCTCTTAGGCGTCGAGTTGCCTCGTCTTCTGGGAAAGCCTCTTAGGCGTCGAGTTGTCTTGCCTTGTAATGAAGCCGCTTAGGCGTCGAGTTGCCTCGTCTTCTGGGAAAGCCTCTTAGGCGTCGAGTTGTCTTGCCTTGTAATGAAGCCGCTTAGGCGTCGAGTTGCCTCGTCTTCTGGGAAAGCCTCTTAGGCGTCGAGTTGTCTTGCCTTGTAATGAAGCCGCTTAGGCGTCGAGTTGCCTCGTCTTCTGGGAAAGCCTCTTAGGCGTCGAGTTGTCTTGCCTTGTAATGAAGCCGCTTAGGCGTCGAGTTGCCTCGTCTTCTGGGAAAGCCTCTTAGGCGTCGAGTTGTCTTGCCTTGTAATGAAGCCGCTTAGGCGTCGAGTTGCCTCGTCTTCTATGAAAGCCTCTTAGGCGTCGAGTTGTCTTGCCTTGTAATGAAGCCGCTTAGGCGTCGAGTTGCCTCGTCTTCTGGGAAAGCCTCTTAGGCGTCGAGTTGTCTTGTCTTCTAGGAAAGCCTCTTAGGCGTCGAGTTGTCTTGCCTTGTAATGAAGCCGCTTAGGCGTCGAGTTGCCTCGTCTTCTGGGAAAGCCTCTTAGGCGTCGAGTTGTCTTGTCTTCTAGGAAAGCCTCTTAGGCGTCGAGTTGTCTTGCCTTGTAATGAAGCCGCTTAGGCGTCGAGTTGCCTCGTCTTCTGGGAAAGCCTCTTAGGCGTCGAATTGTCTTGCCTTGTAATGAAGCCGCTTAGGCGTCGAGTTGCCTCGTCTTCTGGGAAAGCCTCTTAGGCGTCGAGTTGTCTTGTCTTCTAGGAAAGCCTCTTAGGCGTCGAGTTGTCTTGCCTTGTAATGAAGCCGCTTAGGCGTCGAGTTGCCTTGTCTTCTGGGAAAGCCTCTTAGGCGTCGAGTTGTCTTGCCTAGTAATGAAGCCGCTTAGGCGTCGAGTTGCCTCGTCTTCTGGGAAAGCCTCTTAGGCATCGAGTTGTCTTGTCTTCTAGGAAAGCCTCTTAGGCGTCGAGTTGTCTTGCCTTGTAATGAAGCCGCTTAGGCGTCGAGTTGCCTCGTCTTCTAGGAAAGCCTCTTAGGCGTCGAGTTGTCTTGTCTTCTAGGAAAGCCTCTTAGGCGTCGAGTTGTCTTGTCTTCTAGGAAAGCCTCTTAGGCGTCGAGTTGTCTTGCCTTGTAATGAAGCCGCTTAGGCGTCGAGTTGCCTCGTCTTCTGGGAAAGCCTCTTAGGCGTCGAGTTGTCTTGCCTTGTAATGAAGCCGCTTAGGCGTCGAGTTGCCTTGTCTTCTGGGAAAGCCTCTTAGGCGTCGAGTTGTCTTGTCTTCTAGGAAAGCCTTTTAGGCGTCGAGTTGTCTTGTCTTCTAGGAAAGCCTCTTAGGCGTCGAGTTGTCTTGCCTTGTAATGAAGCCGCTTAGGCGTCGAGTTGCCTTGTCTTCTGGGAAAGCCTCTTAGGCGTCGAGTTGTCTTGTCTTCTAGGAAAGCCTTTTAGGCGTCGAGTTGTCTTGTCTTCTAGGAAAGCCTCTTAGGCGTCGAGTTGTCTTGCCTTGTAATGAAGCCGCTTAGGCGTCGAGTTGCCTCGTCTTCTAGGAAAGCCTCTTAGGCGTCGAGTTGTCTTGTCTTCTAGGAAAGCCTCTTAGGCGTCGAGTTGTCTTGTCTTCTAGGAAAGCCTCTTAGGCGTCGAGTTGTCTTGTCTTCTAGGAAAGCCTCTTAGGCGTCGAGTTGTCTTGCCTTGTAATGAAGCCGCTTAGGCGTCGAGTTGCCTCGTCTTCTAGGAAAGCCTCTTAGGCGTCGAGTTGTCTTGTCTTCTAGGAAAGCCTCTTAGGCGTCGAGTTGTCTTGCCTTGTAATGAAGCCGCTTAGGCGTCGAGTTGCCTCGTCTTCTGGGACAGCCTCTTAGGCGTCGAGTTGTCTTGCCTTGTAATGAAGCCGCTTAGGCGTCGAGTTGCCTCGTCTTCTGGGACAGCCTCTTAGGCGTCGAGTTGTCTTGCCTTGTAATGAAGCCGCTTAGGCGTCGAGTTGCCTCGTCTTCTGGGACAGCCTCTTAGGCGTCGAGTTGTCTTGCCTTGTAATGAAGCCGCTTAGGCGTCGAGTTGCCTCGTCTTCTGGGACAGCCTCTTAGGCGTCGAGTTGTCTTGCCTTGTAATGAAGCCGCTTAGGCGTCGAGTTGCCTCGTCTTCTGGGACAGCCTCTTAGGCGTCGAGTTGTCTTGCCTTGTAATGAAGCCGCTTAGGCGTCGAGTTGCCTCGTCTTCTGGGAAAGCCTCTTAGGCGTCGAGTTGTCTTGCCTTGTAATGAAGCCGCTTAGGCGTCGAGTTGCCTCGTCTTCTGGGAAAGCCTCTTAGGCGTCGAGTTGTCTTGCCTTGTAATGAAGCCGCTTAGGCGTCGAGTTGCCTCGTCTTCTGGGAAAGCCTCTTAGGCGTCGAGTTGTCTTGCCTTGTAATGAAGCCGCTTAGGCGTCGAGTTGCCTCGTCTTCTATGAAAGCCTCTTAGGCGTCGAGTTGCCTCGTCTTCTATGAAAGCCTCTTAGGCGTCGAGTTGTCTTGCCTTGTAATGAAGCCGCTTAGGCGTCGAGTTGCCTCGTCTTCTGGGAAAGCCTCTTAGGCGTCGAGTTGTCTTGTCTTCTAGGAAAGCCTCTTAGGCGTCGAGTTGTCTTGCCTTGTAATGAAGCCGCTTAGGCGTCGAGTTGCCTCGTCTTCTGGGAAAGCCTCTTAGGCGTCGAGTTGTCTTGTCTTCTAGGAAAGCCTCTTAGGCGTCGAGTTGTCTTGCCTTGTAATGAAGCCGCTTAGGCGTCGAGTTGCCTCGTCTTCTGGGAAAGCCTCTTAGGCGTCGAATTGTCTTGCCTTGTAATGAAGCCGCTTAGGCGTCGAGTTGCCTCGTCTTCTGGGAAAGCCTCTTAGGCGTCGAGTTGTCTTGTCTTCTAGGAAAGCCTCTTAGGCGTCGAGTTGTCTTGCCTTGTAATGAAGCCGCTTAGGCGTCGAGTTGCCTTGTCTTCTGGGAAAGCCTCTTAGGCGTCGAGTTGTCTTGCCTAGTAATGAAGCCGCTTAGGCGTCGAGTTGCCTCGTCTTCTGGGAAAGCCTCTTAGGCATCGAGTTGTCTTGTCTTCTAGGAAAGCCTCTTAGGCGTCGAGTTGTCTTGCCTTGTAATGAAGCCGCTTAGGCGTCGAGTTGCCTCGTCTTCTAGGAAAGCCTCTTAGGCGTCGAGTTGTCTTGTCTTCTAGGAAAGCCTCTTAGGCGTCGAGTTGTCTTGTCTTCTAGGAAAGCCTCTTAGGCGTCGAGTTGTCTTGCCTTGTAATGAAGCCGCTTCGGCGTCGAGTTGCCTCGTCTTCTGGGAAAGCCTCTTAGGCGTCGAGTTGTCTTGCCTTGTAATGAAGCCGCTTAGGCGTCGAGTTGCCTTGTCTTCTGGGAAAGCCTCTTAGGCGTCGAGTTGTCTTGTCTTCTAGGAAAGCCTTTTAGGCGTCGAGTTGTCTTGTCTTCTAGGAAAGCCTCTTAGGCGTCGAGTTGTCTTGCCTTGTAATGAAGCCGCTTAGGCGTCGAGTTGCCTTGTCTTCTGGGAAAGCCTCTTAGGCGTCGAGTTGTCTTGTCTTCTAGGAAAGCCTTTTAGGCGTCGAGTTGTCTTGTCTTCTAGGAAAGCCTCTTAGGCGTCGAGTTGTCTTGCCTTGTAATGAAGCCGCTTAGGCGTCGAGTTGCCTCGTCTTCTAGGAAAGCCTCTTAGGCGTCGAGTTGTCTTGTCTTCTAGGAAAGCCTCTTAGGCGTCGAGTTGTCTTGTCTTCTAGGAAAGCCTCTTAGGCGTCGAGTTGTCTTGTCTTCTAGGAAAGCCTCTTAGGCGTCGAGTTGTCTTGCCTTGTAATGAAGCCGCTTAGGCGTCGAGTTGCCTCGTCTTCTAGGAAAGCCTCTTAGGCGTCGAGTTGTCTTGTCTTCTAGGAAAGCCTCTTAGGCGTCGAGTTGTCTTGCCTTGTAATGAAGCCGCTTAGGCGTCGAGTTGCCTCGTCTTCTGGGAAAGCCTCTTAGGCGTCGAGTTGTCTTGCCTTGTAATGAAGCCGCTTAGGCGTCGAGTTGCCTCGTCTTCTAGGAAAGCCTCTTTGGCGTCGAGTTGTCTTGTCTTCTGGGAAAGCCTCTTAGGCGTCGAGTTGTCTTGCCTTGTAATGAAGCCGCTTAGGCGTCGAGTTGCCTTGTCTTCTAGGAAAGCCTCTTAGGCGTCGAGTTGTCTTGTCTTCTGGGAAAGCCTCTTAGGCGTCGAGTTGTCTTGCCTTGTAATGAAGCCGCTTAGGCGTCGAGTTGCCTCGTCTTCTGGGAAAGCCTCTTAGGCGTCGAGTTGTCTTGCCTTGTAATGAAGCCGCTTAGGCGTCGAGTTGCCTCGTCTTCTGGGAAAGCCTCTTAGGCGTCGAGTTGTCTTGCCTTGTAATGAAGCCGCTTAGGCGTCGAGTTGCCTCGTCTTCTGGGAAAGCCTCTTAGGCGTCGAGTTGTCTTGCCTTGTAATGAAGCCGCTTAGGCGTCGAGTTGCCTCGTCTTCTGGGAAAGCCTCTTAGGCGTCGAGTTGTCTTGTCTTCTAGGAAAGCCTCTTAGGCGTCGAGTTGTCTTGTCTTCTAGGAAAGCCTCTTAGGCGTCGAATTGTCTTGCCTTGTAATGAAGCCGCTTAGGCGTCGAGTTGCCTCGTCTTCTGGGAAAGCCTCTTAGGCGTCGAGTTGTCTTGCCTTGTAATGAAGCCGCTTAGGCGTCGAGTTGCCTCGTCTTCTGGGAAAGCCTCTTAGGCGTCGAGTTGTCTTGCCTTGTAATGAAGCCGCTTAGGCGTCGAGTTGCCTCGTCTTCTGGGAAAGCCTCTTAGGCGTCGAGTTGTCTTGCCTTGTAATGAAGCCGCTTAGGCGTCGAGTTGCCTCGTCTTCTGGGAAAGCCTCTTAGGCGTCGAGTTGTCTTGTCTTCTAGGAAAGCCTCTTAGGCGTCGAGTTGTCTTGTCTTCTAGGAAAGCCTCTTAGGCGTCGAATTGTCTTGCCTTGTAATGAAGCCGCTTAGGCGTCGAGTTGCCTTGTCTTCTAGGAAAGCCGCTTAGGCGTCGAGTCGTCTTGCCTTGTAGGAAAGCCGCATAGGCGTTGAATCGTTGTGCCTTGTAGGAAAGACGCTTAGGCATTGAGTCATCTTGCCTTGTAGGAATGCTGCTTAGGCGTTGATTTGTCTTGCCTTGTAGGAAAGCCACGTAGGTGTCGAGTCGTTGTGCTTTGTAGGAAAGCCGCTTTAACGTTGAGTTGTCTTGTCATGTAGGAAAGCAGTATAAGCATCGAGTCATTGAGACTTGTAGGAAAGCCGCTTAGGAGTTAAGTCATCTTGCTTTGTAGGAATGCCGCTTAGGCATCGAGTTGTCTTGCCTTGTACGAATTGAGTCATCTTGCCTTAACAGTAAAGTAGTGTCCATGCATTGTAATACACAGTTACCTTTGTAAATTGATATGAACTAACATACCATGATAGAAACCATGTGAAAACAATGTATTACAGTTACTTCAGGGTGTTAGTCGACCGAGCATAGACAGTGGTCAGCTATTTTAGCGGTTTACGTGTAGACTCATCCTAGAGCTAAATATTACGTGATTTTTCGCTCTTCGCAAAGGTCTTAAGTTACCAAAGCCCCAACAATGACAGAGGACTGACTATACGTGAATAATTGGTGTTAGTTCCGCATACCATACACTGGAGCCTTTGTATAACAATGGACAGGAAACCCCTGCTTGCAGAGAACACCACCTAGCCATGTCAGAGCCTTTGTAATTCATGGGGACAGCCCTTGGACCGGCCGAAAATCGAGTAAAAAATAGTCCGAAATCGACTCTTTTTCACGGGAATAATCACGGAATGAAATACTGTAATGTTAAAGTCACTAGTTTTGTAAATGCTTGTCCCAACAACTACATACTAGGACCACTCTGGTCATGGATGTCGGAAACGTGCGAGAAAAATGGACAACTAACCCAAAATTCCCCTCCTAACCTGGCCTACAAGCCATATCCTTACCTTCCTCGTGACCTAACCGGGGGGCTAACGCCCCCTGCGACCCCCCAACCACTGTCGCTAACATACGAATCCCACAAACCCAACCTAACCGAACCTAGTAGTTCCCAGGTCACTACCCCTACTCGGGGGCAAGCCCCCGGACCCACTTCGTAAGTCTCTCTCCTACACCAAAAAAAAGGGATGGGCAGCACCCAAAATTATATCTTAACCACATTGTCATAGTAAAAAAGTTACTCAGGCTTACCTTAACCGTTTTACCCCCACCAAAAGGTTAAATTTTGAGCACATTTTGCTATATATTTTTTTTAAATTGCTCTAACAGCCTTAATTTTTGTCATAGAGGTCAGGTTGGTCTCATTCTTTTGAAAATGCCTGAAGTTTCTCATAAAGTTATCAAAAACATGTAAATAACAGTGTTTTGCAAGAATGTACCGGTACGACCTTTGGGGGCGAAAGGGTTAATATTCAATGTCGCTAAAACCAAAATCCTCGGGTTCTTGCGCCACCAATCTTACACTTCTCACATGGACCCCTAAAATCACCTAAGAGCCCTTTTCGAAATAAATAATGAAAAAATTTGGGGCAACTCGAGTAAAGTCCCGTAGGTGTAAATACCTTATTTTCTTCAACGAATCAATTTGATCAATATGAGTGATAAACTCAACAACATCGCTCAAAGAGTAACTATGCGCAACACGTCTATCCATTACGGCGGTTAGAGTTGGAAAGGGTCGACTCCAGGTCAATCTCGGGTCATGTAGGGGGGTGTTGGCTAACCTAACCTTTGGTTGTATATATAACAAATTAGTATTCGACATAATTTCAGGACGTGTCACAATGAAATAACAATCTCAATAAGAGGTTAAAAATTACATTGTTGGAATTAGCGAAAACATAAGTCCTAACATTGATAACTGTTCAAGCTTGCGCCACCAGCGGATAGCCAATCAGCCCGCCGCCCAACGGGTGTTATTATAGTCAGGCAGGAAACAATGCTTGGAGGAAATTTTACGACCGATTAACTTGGCCGTGGCTTCAGCGGACGACGCATTGTAACGACCTTTCCCTAACCTAAGTGAGAAGTGGAATAAAGCAAGGCTGTACTGGCTCTACAACATTATTCAAATTAATTACTTATCAGATTATAAAACAAGTAGAAAAGGAAGGTAATGGTTTTAAAAATGATATTATAAAGCTAGTACTGTAGTATTATTTTTTGCTGATGATGTCCTAGTGCTTGCTGAGAATATAGAGGATGCTGGATTGAACATAAGGAAAGTGATAGATATAGGAAAGCAGTGTGGTTTAGACAAAAGCAGCGTACTTATATATAATATGTAGGAGAAACCAGATAATATAGAGGGAATAAGAGTAGTAAGCAATATTAAATACCTAGGTATCAAGGTAGATGATAGTAGGAATATGTTCAAAACACAGAAAAGTGAAATGATGGTTAAGGTGCAAAAGCTAACTAATCTTACATAGAAAAAAGTTGTAATAAGATAATGATAGGGAAAGCATACTGGAAAAGTGTAGCACTACCTTCTGTATTATATGGAACAAACGTAATTAACTTAACGGAAACGGAAATAGAAAAGTTGCAAAGAATAGAGAATGGAGTGTATAGAAGGATGTTAGGGGGTGTGAAGAATACAGCAATTGTAGCCTTGAGAGGGGATTTAGGAGCATCTGCTATGAAAACAAGGGTAATAGATGGAAAGCTGAGGTACCTTAATAGCATTTAGCCTATAAGGGAGAAAAGGACTTACTATCAGCAATAGTCAATGATATGGAAGAAAAAGAGAGGAAGTGGTGGATGCATGTGAAGAAGTATGCTGAGGAATGTGGGTTGGTGATGAGAGAAGTCAAGAGACGTACGAAAGAGGACATAAAAAAGAGAACAAGAGAATGGGACACAAGCAAATGGAAGAGTGAAATGGAGTGCAAGGAGAGTCTAATTTTGTATAAAAACTGGAAAAGTGAAATCAAGGAGGAGGAAGTGTATGACAACACATTTTCGTCAATTTTATTATCCAGAGCAAGGACAAACTCACTGGGCTTGAATATAAAAAACAGACACCAAGATGGAAATATAAACTGTGTATTCTGTGATGTAGAAGAAAATGCTAACCACTTCATGTTATATTGTCCACAGTTTAGTGATATAAGAATAAAAAGCAATTGAGCTCCAACAACCATACGAAGAAGATAGTGCACAAACAGTTGGAAAATTCCTTTTTTGTGAAGAAAATATTGAAAATAAGAAAAGAGTACTACAACAAATGCGGATGAAAATAGAAAACTAGTGAAAATAAGGAACACACAAAACTAAAAGACACAGAGGCGCCGTTGAAAAGGCAAAGCCTCAACCTGAATCTGATCTGATCTTAAACAGAGTGGTTTGTATTTCAGTTATGGAACAAATGATATATATAACAAACGACATTATATTGGGTTTGTGACCTGGGAACTTCTAGGTTAGGTTAGGTGGGTTTGTTAGGTTCTGTACCCTTTTTGTACCTTTTTATATATTGTGTGAAGGGTATACAGAAACATTCTTTAAAATATACATGATAATATTATCGCAATGTTAGCAATGCCACCATAACGTTGGTAACGCTGTGTATCATTGATATCATTGATAAAGTTGCTAATGTTATCGTTCGCACTACATACGTGAGTGAAGTGACACGGAATTTTAACAAGTCATTATATCTAAACATTTTAACAAAATATATATAATAAAAGACATTATGGGGTGTCTGTAGTTTTTGGGGACAGGGCGATATCTTTCTTATTACTACCCAAATCGTTTTTCCTTATGGGGAAGATGTTCTTTACAATGATCTAACATACCATAATATGATGCTATTTTATCATTTTGAATAATATCATAATTTACCTTTATCACGGCAATATTTTCTAAGTTCAGCACAGTCCGAACGCAAGTCACGGGTAGCTCCTGCTTTAACTGCTTAGTTTCCAACTTTCCCGATAGATAGAGCCTGTGTCATCCCAGTCTAAGAAACGTTCAGTTTTACAATTTAATACTGTCCCGTCAATCTACATATTAAGGCTTCAGTTAAGTTTGTAGTTTTTAGGGACACGTCATTCATAGTGAAATTTGATACTTCTAGGATAATTATCATGAAATGTTAGGTTAGGGAAAGGTCAACTTTGTAGTTTATGGGGACAGCCCTTTGACCCGCCGAAAATATATCTTATAAAATATATTCTATTGGGAGAAATATTGTTTATAATTATCTAAAATAGTATTTACATAAGATATTTTATACGTAATAATATGAATTTATAGTTAAATTACGACTGGCTTAACCAGTAATTACCTCTCAATGTTTCCAATAGACAATTTAAACTGGCGTCTTTCTAGACACTTTTACCTCATATTTACCAATTATATTCAACAAATTATTCTCCCAGATTGCTCACAGTTATCCTGCTGATATATAAGATAGGAAATAACGTTAAAAATATTAATAATATACCTTAAAATAAGATAAATCGCTGACCACCAGACACTAAGTCACTATGGCTTAACCAGTATTTTCCTCTCGACAATCTAAACTGGCGTCTTTCTAGACACTTTTAACTCATATTTACAATTTATATTCAACAAATTAATCTCCCAGATTGCTCACAGTTATCCTGCTGATATATAAGATATGAAATAACGTTAAAATTATTAATAATATACCTTAAAATAAGACAAATTGATGACCACCAGACACTAAGTCACTATTTGTTTACGATTGTAAACACAAGGCTCTGCCGCGCTAGTCTTCTTCTGCTTTAAGATTTCGAGCAGGATTTTGGATTTTCTAAATCAAAAAACTTTTTATTTTCTAGAATTAATCTGTAATTACGCTGTAATATACAAATTTGATGGTGCATGCATATATAAATAATATATATCTGTGAGATATATTAGAATAGAGGCTCTGATATATGTAAATATAAAAATGTAGACTACTGTATATAAAAAAATTTCTAAACAATTTTATTTTCTAAAATTATTCTGTAATTTGACTGTAATATACAAATTTGATGCTGTATGCATATATAAATAATATATATCTGTGAGATATATTAGAATAGAGGCTCTGATATATATAAATATAAAATGTAGACTATATAAGAAATTTTCTAAACCTTTTTCATTTTTATTTTCTAAAATTGAACTGTAATTTGACTGTAATATACAAATTTGATGCTGGTTGCATATATAAGTAATATATATCTGTAAGATATACTAGAATAGAGGCTCTGGCATATAGAAATATAATATGTAGACTATATTACAAAATTTTCTAAACTTTTTTTATTTTCTGAAATTGACCTGTAATTTGACTGTAATATACAAATTTGATGTTGTATGCATATAGAAATAATATATATCTGTGAGATATATTAGAATAGAGGCTCTGATATATAGAAATATAAAAATGTAGGCTATATAAAAAAAATTTCTAAACCTTTTTCATTTTTATTTTCTAAAATTAAACTGTATTTACACTGTAATATACAAATTTGATGCTGTATGCATGTAGAAATAATATATATCTGTGAGATATATTAGAATAGAGGCTCTGATATATATAAATATAAAAATGTAGACTAAATTACAAAATTTTCTAAACTTTTTTTATTTTCTAAAATTAATCTGTAATTTCACTGTAATATACAAATTTGATGCAATATGCATATAGAAATAATATATATCTGTGAGATATATTAGAATAGAGGCTCTGATATATATAATCATAAAATGTAGACTATAACAGTACTACTAGACATCTGAAAGACTGAAGATATTATGACTTTCAAGAAAAAAACTTTAGACTTAGAAAACAATCAAGTTTTAAGTCATACTTAGATATTTTTGAACGTCTAGTTCTGATAACTTTCTGGGTTATTATACATGTCTAAAACTCCATTTCGGCTTCAGTAGACATTAAGTATATTCAATTCGTATATGAGTCATCCTTTCTATGGGTGGGACAGTTTTTTATCAATGGGGCTCCAGTATTTATTATGTTTTAGAAATTAAATTTATCTTTGGGGTATAGGAGTCATTTATGGTAATAACAGAGTTAATCACAGTTTTCTTTATATTATTATTATTATTATTATTATTATTATTATTATTATTATTATTATCATTACAAGCTAAGCCACAACCTGTAGTTGGAAAGGCAAGACGCTATAAGCCCAAGGGCTCCAAAAGGGAAAAATAGCCCAGTGAGGAAAGGAAATGAGGAAATAAGTAGTTACTGTCAAGAGATAGGGCTATTAGTAGATTACGTACTTTATAAGAGATATCATTACAATGTTATTATTTATGCTTATTTGAATATCGGTCGAGTTTACTAAACAGTTTTTACAGTTTTTCTTTCCCACTATGTATGGATTATGGTAGCGTTTTAAGGATAAGCCTAGATATAAATTATCAAAATGTCAAATACACACACATAAATATATATATATATATATATATATATATATATATATATATATATATATATATATATATATATATATTATATATATATATATATATACATATATATATATATATATATGCATATATATATTATTATTATTATTATTATTAAATGCTAAGCTACAACCCTAGTTGGAAAAGCAGGATGCTATAAGCCCAGGGGCCCCAACAGGGAAAATAGCTCAGTGAGGAAAGGAAACAAGGAAAAATAAAATATTTTAAGAAACAAGAGAAAGAGAAATTAGATAACATAGTGTGCCTGAGTGTACCCTCAAGCAAGAGAACTCTAACCCAAGACAGTGGAAGGCCATGGTACAGAGGCTATAGCACTACCCAAGACTAGAGAACAATGGTTTGATTTTGGAGTGTCCTTCTCCTAGAAGAGCTGCTTACCATAGCTAAAGAGTCTCTTCTACCCTTACCAAGAGGAAAGTAACCACTGAACAATTAGATTGCCGTAGTTAACCCCTTGGGTGAAGAAGAATTATTTGGTAATCTCAGTATTGTCTGGTGTATGTGGCCAGAGGAAAAAATGTAAAGAATAGGCCAGACTATTTGGTGTATATGTAGGCAAAGGGAAAAGGAACCGTAACCAGAGAGACAGATCCAATGTATTACTGTCTGGCCAGTCAAAAGACCCCATAACTCTCTAGCGGTAGTATCTCAACGGGTGGTTGGTGCCCAGGCCAACCTACTACCTTGTACACACACACATACTATATATATATATATATATATATATATATATATATATATATATATATATATATATATACAATTACATATACTGTTCATTATAAATACTCATATATATATATATATATATATATATATATATATATATATATATATATATATATATATATATATATATATATATAAATCGCTTTCCAGCGTAGAGCAAAACATAATAACTATTTGCCATTGTCCTATTTCTTCCTTCCTTTATTCCTTTTCTCCTTCCTTCCTTCCTCCTTCCTTCCTTCCTTACTTCCTTTCTTCTTTCCTTATCTCCTTCGTCTTTAATAAACTCTTTTAGTAAGATATTTAAGACTACTTGACGTAATATTTTTCCACAATTTCTAAAAAGCAAAAAATTAATATACCAAAAACCGAAATAGCTTAAAAATAGCCTTATTCTTTTTGTCATGGTTAGGCCTATATGAATTTGGCGAATAGATTAATATGGTTTGGCGCTCGGGCCGGGGAGGCCATGCCTCACTGAGTTGCAATATGAAGTTGAAAGAACTTGAAAAACAACAAGATGGAATTAGAAGTAAAGTGGAAAGCTATATAGTGAACGTAGCATCTTTGGTTTAGGGATTAAAGGAGAAATATTGCAAAGAACTCTTTTAATCTTTTAAAATGCCTACAGTTATCCGCCTGATATGCAATATTGGCACTAGCCTCATATAAAATGATTGCTAAAACACATAAGAACTCATAATTGTTGTTTAACTTATTTTATAAAGGATATATGCTAAATTCCAAAAAGTTCGTCTAGGCCTATACTTAACGCCATGACTTCAATTTTTCTTATGGTTTATTTTATGAGAATTATTTTTAAATACAAAACATGAATAGAAATCGTTTTACATTTAAGCAAATAAAAACAAATTTCCATTTTTTAAATTTTCGAATCTATGGGAAAAGCCACCATCTGCCAGGGTTGCCAGATATGGGGATTTATCCCCTAGATTTGGAGACTTATCCCTACATTTGGGGATTTATCCTTAGGTTTGGGGATTTTTGATGACTAGTGACGATATTATCTACATGTATCTATGAAGAAGAAACAGAGATGAGTAAACCTTTATATTGTTGCAATTAGTTTATTTACAATTACGTGAAGTCTAGCGAGTCATTTTTGTATTAGAAGAAAATATATTTCTGGAAATGGGGATTTTTTATCAAGAGTTTTGGGGAATTTTACACTAACCCACCTGGCAACACTGCCATAATGTGCCAGTGTTGATTCAAATGTGATAGTGGTAAGACGTGCGGTCGCGGTATTATTCATATCGGTAATAAAGGAACTATTCTAGCCAGCAGCTGTATAACAATGTGAAATGTAAGTGTAACATTTGAATTTCCATGTGTAGTATATCGATTAATATTGTTCTTTGGGTGTTTCCTTGTATGTGTAGATGTTTTGAACTTCGGGCTTTCGAGTCGGGGAATATTTTAGTCAGCTGTTTACACAAATATAGTTTTTCGATGCTTGTTTCAAAATATGAGCTTGCTGTAGTAACATCGAGTGTCATTCAACCATAAATATGTCGTTTCTGCGTAAATATTCACAAGTTTCCATTCATAAATAAGTAAATAAACAAATAATCAATGTGCGTACTATTGTACTAAGTTAAACGATAGTATTTGAAGCTTATTTTCTTGAAAACACGAACGTATATCTTCAGATTTGAAAATAGATTACGTTAAAGTATTAGCAATTTCATGTGATTTCTTCAATGTTTTCGACACTAGTTACTGAACTTGTATCTTTAATGCCTTCCTTAAGGTACACACACACACACACACACACACACACACACACACACACACGCAGGGAGAGAGAGAGAGAGAGAGAGAGAGATTTGAAAATAAATTACGTTAAAGTATTAGCAATTTCATGTGATT